>NC_068454.1:7075078-7375078 GCF_023373465.1 Oncorhynchus keta | reverse complement strand
GTAGGGTCCAGTTGTGGTTGAGATACAGTAGGGTCCAGGTGTGGTTGAGATACAGTAGGGTCCAGGTGTGGTTGAGATACAGTGGGCTCCAGGTGTGGTTGAGATACAGTGGGGTCCAGTTGTGGTTGAGATACAGTGGGGTCCAGTTGTGGTTGAGATACATTAGGGTCCAGTTGTGGTTGAGATACAGTAGGGTCCAGTTGTGGTTGAGATACATTAGGGTCCAGTTGTGGTTGAGATACATTAGGGTCCAGGTGTGGTTGAGATACAGTGGGGTCCAGTTGTGGTTGAGATACAGTAGGGTCCAGTTGTGGTTGAGATACAGTAGGGTCCAGTTGTGGTTGAGATACAGTGGGGTCCAGTTGTGGTTGAGATACAGTGGGGTCCAGTTGTGGTTGAGATACAGTAGGGTCCAGTTGTGGTTGAGATACAGTGGGGTCCAGTTGTGGTTGAGATACAGTGGGGTCCAGTTGTGGTTGAGATACAGTGGGGTCCAGTTGTGGTTGAGATACAGTGGGGTCCAGTTGTGGTTGAGATACAGTGGGGTCCAGAAGTTATTGGAAACCCCCTAATGAAGATGAGCAAAACAGAACAGTATAAAATAAATAATACCAGTACTGAGAAATATTACATTATGTTATGCCCAGAGAAAGAGATCTTTTTCTTCTTCAAATCAAATTGTATTTGTCACATGCGCTGAATACAACATTTTACTTACAAGCCCTTAATCAACAATGCAGTTAAGAAAAATACCCCCCCCCCCAAATTATTATTATTATTATTTATAAAAAAAAGAATAAGTAAGAAATAAGAATAACAAATCATTAAAGAGCAGCAGTAAATAACAATAGCTATATACAGGGTGTACCGGTACAGAGTCAATGTGCGGGGGCGGTGTCGAGGTAATTGAAGTAATATGTACATGTAGGTAGAGTTATTAAAGTGACTATGCATAGATGATAACAACAGAGAGTAGCAGCAGCGTAGAAGAGGGTGGGTGGGGCAATGCAAATAGCCCAGGTTGCCATTTTTATTTTATTTTTACCTTTATTTAACTAGGCAAGTCAGTTAAGAACAAATTCTTATTTTCAATGACGGCCTAGGAACAGTGGGTTAACTGCCTGTTCAGGGGCAGAACGACAGATTTGTAACTTGTCAACTCTGGGATTTGAACTTGCAACCTTTCGGTTACTAGTCCAACACTCTAACCACTAGGCTACCCTTGATTGGCTGTTCAGGAGTCTTATGGCTGGGGGGGTAGAAGCTGTTTAGAAGCCTCTTGGACCTCGACTTGACGCTCCGGTACCGCTTGTCATGCGGTAGCAGAGAGAACAGTCTATGGACTAGGGTGGCTGGAGTCTTTGACCATTTCTCGTGCCTTCCTCTGACACTGCCTGGTATTGCGGTCCAGGATATTTCAAAAACATTCTACAAAATCTAAGGGTCCCGAATGATTCCATCCCATCTAAGACCCTCCCCTTGCGAGGATAACGACACTAAGCTTTTATCTCAAATGTTTTATGAGATTGGAGAACACATTGGGAGGGATCTTAGACCATTCCTCCATACAGAATCTTTCCAGATCCTTGATATCCTTCGTCTGAGCTAATGGACTGCCCTCTTCAATTGAAACCACATGTTTTCCCGGAGACAGAGATGGCCATTGCAAACGGTTGATTTTGTGGTCAATTAACCTTTAACCTTTTCTTTGTGGTTTGATATGTGCTTGGGGTTGTTGTCTTGCTGGAAGATCCACAGATCCACTTGCGGTTAAATTTCTTAGCTAAAATTCTCCGGTACTTGGTATAGTTCATGATTCTCATTTGATGCTATGGATTTTTAACAAGGCCCCTACGACCAGCAGAAGCAAAATAGCCCCATAAACATCAAAGATTCCCCACCATATTTTTACAGTAGGGATGAGGTATTTTCTGCCTATGCATTGTTTTTTCAAATGCCAAACCGACCATGGCCAAAAGAACTCTGTTTTCGTGTCATATGACCATAGCACCATAGCATAGTGCCAATGACGTTTAGCAAACTCCAGGCAGTGCTATGGTACAAATGACATGAAAATAGAGGTCATTGGCCACGCACACCAATGGTGAGTTTGGCCTTCAAAAGAACAATGCATGTGCAGATAATACCTAATATTAATTGGAACAAATTATCAGTAAATTCACCAGAAACAACCTTATCACAGCCATTTCTTAAAAATAAAAAAATCTCCCGGGGTGGGGGGGGAATGACCCCGGGTGTTGACCCCCTCAATATGCAACACGAAGTTACACTATTGAAATCACTGATGCATTTTGTTCATGTTTTCTGATAATATTGGGTATATTAATTCATTTTCTGATTAGCTCAATACATTTAGTTAATTTCATACTAAATTTGGCCCTCCTATGTTGAACATAATAAACGGCTCTCTATCCACTGGATGTGTACCAAACTCACTAAAAGTGGCAGTAATAAAGCCTCTCTTGAAAAAGCCAAACCGTGACCCAGAAAATATAAAAAAAACTAATCGGCCTATATCGAATCTTCCATTCCTCTCAAAAATTTTAGAGAAGGCTGTTGCGCAGCAACTCACTGCCTTCCTGAAGACAAACAATGTATACGAAATGCTTCAGTCTGGTTTTAGACCCCATCATAGCACTGAGACGGCACTTGTGAAGGTGGTAAATGACATTTTAATGGCATCGGACCGAGGCTCTGCATCTGTCCTCGTGCTCCTAGACCTTAGTGCTGCTTTTGATACCATCGATCACCACATTCTTTTGGAGAGATTGGAAACCCAAATTGGTCTACACGGACATGTTCTGGCCTGGTTTAGGTCTTATCTGTCGGAAAGATATCAGTTTGTCTCTGTGAATGGTTTGTCCTCTGACAAATCAACTGTAAATTTCGGTGTTCCTCAAGGTTCTGTTTTAGGACCACTATTGTTTTCACTATATATTTTACCTCTTGGGGATGTTATTCGAAAACATAATGTAAACTTTCACTGCTATGCGGATGACACACAGCTGTACATTTCAATGAAACATGGTGAAGCCCCAAAATTGCCCTCGCTAGAAGCATGTGTTTCAGACATAAGGAAGTGGATGGCTGCAAACTTTCTACTATTAAACTCGGACAAAACAGAGATGCTTATTCTAGGTCCCAAGAAACAAAGAGATCTTCTCTTGAATCTGACAATTAATCTTAATGGTTGTACAGTCGTCTCAAATAAAACTGTGAAGGACCTCGGCGTTACTCTGGACCCTGATCTCTCTTTTGAAGAACATATCAAGACCATTTCGAGGACAGCTTTTTTCCATCTATGTAACATTGCAAAAATCAGAAACTTTCTGTCCAAAAATGATGCAGAAAAATTAATCCATGCTTTTAACACTTCTAGGTTAGACTACTGCAATGCTCTATTTTCCGGCTACCCGGATAAAGCACTAAATAAACTTCAGTTAGTGCTAAATACGGCTGCTAGAATCCTGACTAGAACCAAAACATTTTATCATATTACTCCAGTGCTAGCCTCTCTACACTGGCTTCCTGTCAAAGCAAGGGCTGATTTCAAGGTTTTACTGCTAACCTACAAAGCATTACATGGGCTTGCTCCTACCTACCTCTCTGATTTGGTCCTGCCGTACATACCTACACGTACGCTACGGTCACAAGACGCAGGCCTCCTAATTGTCCCTAGAATTTCTAAGCAAACAGCTGGAGGCAGGGCTTTCTCCTATAGAACTCTTTATGGAACGGTCTGCCTACCCATGTCAGAGACGCAAACTCGGTCTCAACCTTTAAGTCTTTACTGAAGACTCATCTCTTCAGTGGGTCATATGATTGAGTGTAGTCTGGCCCAGGAGTGGGAAGGTGAACGGAAAGGCTCTGGAGCAACGAACCGCCCTTGCTGTCTCTGCCTGGCCGGTTCCCTCTTTCCACTGGGATTCTCTGCCTCTAACCCTGTTACGGGGCTGAATCACTGGCTTGCTGGGGCTCTCTCATGCCGTCCCTGGGGGGTGCGTCACCTGGGTGGGTTGATTCACTGTTGTGGTCAGCCTGTCTGGGTTGGCGCCCCCCCCCCCTTGGGTTGTACCGTGGCGGAGATCTTTGTGGGCTATACTCGGCCTTGTCTCAGGATGGTAAGTTGGTGGTTGAAGATATCCCTCTAGTGGTGTGGGGGCTGTGCTTTGGCAAAGTGGGTGGGGTTATATCCTTCCTGTTTGGCCCTGTCCGGGGGTGTCCTCGGATGGGGCCAGTGTCTCCTGACCCCTCCTGTCTCAGCCTCCAGTATTTATGCTGCAGTAGTTTGTGTCGGGGGGCTAGGATCAGTTTGTTATATCTGGAGTACTTCTCCTGTCCTGTTCGGTGTCCTGTGTGAATCTAAGTGTGCGTTCTCTAATTCTCTCCTTCTCTCTTTCTTTCTCTCTCTCGGAGGACCTGAGCCCTAGGACCATGCCCCAGGACTACCTGACATGATGACTCCTTGCTGTCCCCAGTCCACCTGGCCATGCTGCTGCTCCAGTTTCAACTGTTCTGCCTTACTATTATTCAACCATGCTGGTCATTTATGAACATTTCAACATCTTGGCCACGTTCTGTTATAATCTCCACCCGGAACAGCCAGAAGAGGACTGGCCACCCCACATATGCTCTCTCTAATTCTCTCTTTCTTTCTCTCTCTCGGAGGACCTGAGCCCTAGGACCGTGCCCCAGGACTACCTGACATGATGGCTCCTTGCTGTCCCCAGTCCACCTGACTGTGCTGCTGCTCCAGTTTCAACTGTTCTGCCTTATTATTATTCGACCATGCTGGTCATTTATGAACATTTGAACATCTTGGTCATGTTCTGTTATAATCTCTACCCGGCACAGCCAGAAGAGGACTGGCCACCCCACATAGCCCGGTTCCTCTCTAGGTTTCTTCCTAGGTTTTGGCCTTTCTAGGGAGTTTTTCCTAGCCACCGTGCTTTTACACCTGCATTGTTTGCTGTTTGGGGTTTTAGGCTGGGTTGTAGAGGTGGTAGTAGTAGTAGTAGTGGTAGTAGTAGTAGTAGTAGAGGTGGTAGTAGAGGTGGTAGTAGTAGTAGTAGTAGTAGTAGTGGAGGTGGTAGTAGTAGTAGTAGTAGTAGTAGAGGTGGTAGTAGAGGTGGTAGTAGTAGTAGTAGTAGTGGAGGTGGTAGTAGTAGTAGTGGAGGTGGTAGTAGTAGTAGTATTAGTAGTGGAGGTGGTAGTAGTAGTAGTAGAGGTGGTAGTAGTAGTAGTAGTAGAGGTGGTAGTAGTAGTAGTAGTAGTAGTAGAGGTGGTAGTAGTAGTAGTAGTAGTAGTAGAGGTGGTAGTAGTAGTAGTAGTAGTAGTAGTGGAGGTGGTAGTAGTAGTAGTAGTGGAGGTGGTGATGGTGGTAGTAGTAGTGGAGGTGGTAGTAGTAGTAGTAGTAGAGGTGGTAGTAGTAGTAGTAGTGGAGGTGGTGATGGTGGTAGTAGTAGTAGTGGAGGTGGTAGTAGTAGTAGTAGTAGTAGTGGAGGTGGTAGTAGTAGTGGAGGTGGTGGTGGTGGTAGTAGTAGTAGTAGTAGTAGTGGAGGTGGTGGTGGTAGTAGTAGTAGAGGTGGTAGTAATAGTGGAGGTGGTAGTAGTAGTAGTAGTAGTGGAGGTGGTAGTAGTAGTAGTAGTAGTGGAGGTGGTAGTAGTAGTAGTAGTAGTAGTAGTAGAAGTAGTGGAGGTGGTAGTAGTAGTGGAGGTGGTAGTAGTAGAAGTAGTGGAGGTGGTAGTAGTAGTGGAGGTGGTAGTAGTAGTAGTGGAGATGGTAGTAGTAGTAGTGGAGATGGTAGTAGTAGTATTAGTAGTAGTAGTATTAGTAGAGGTGGTAGTAGTAGTGGTGGTAGTAGTAGTAGTGGAGGTAGTAGTAGTAGTAGTAGTAGTAGAGGTGGTAGTAGTAGTAGTAGTAGTTGTAGTAGTGGAGGTGGTGGTGGTAGTAGTAGTAGTAGTGGAGGTGGTAGTAGTAGTATTAGTGGAGGTGGTGGTGGTGGTAGTAGTAGTGGAGGTGGTAGTAGTAGTAGTAGTGGGGGTGGTAGTAGTAGTAGTGGAGGTTGTAGTAGTAGTAGTGGAGGTGGTGGTGGTAGTAGTAGTGGAGGTGGTAGTAATAGTGATGGTGGTAGTAGTAGTAGTAGTAGTAGTAGTGGAGGTGGTAGTAGTAGTAGTGGAGGTGGTAGTTGTAGTAGTGGAGATGGTAGTAGTAGTAGTGGAGATGGTAGTAGTAGTATTAGTAGTATTAGTAGAGGTGGTAGTAGTAGTGGTGGTAGTAGTAGTAGTGGAGGTAGTAGTAGTAGTAGAGGTGGTAGTAGTAGTAGTAGTGGAGGTGGTAGTAGTAGTGGAGGTGGTAGTAGTAGAAGTAGTGGAGGTGGTAGTAGTAGTGGAGGTGGTAGTAGTAGTAGTGGAGATGGTAGTAGTAGTAGTGGAGATGGTAGTAGTAGTAGTGGAGATGGTAGTAGTAGTATTAGTAGTAGTAGTATTAGTAGAGGTGGTAGTAGTAGTGGTGGTAGTAGTAGTAGTGGAGGTAGTAGTAGTAGTAGTAGTAGTAGTAGTAGGTGGTAGTAGTAGTAGTAGTAGTAGTAGTGGAGGTGGTAGTAGTAGTAGAGGTGGTAGTAGTAGTAGTAGTAGTTGTAGTAGTGGAGGTGGTGGTGGTAGTAGTAGTAGTAGTGGAGGTGGTAGTAGTAGTATTAGTGGAGGTGGTGGTGGTGGTAGTAGTAGTGGAGGTGGTAGTAGTAGTAGTAGTGGGGGTGGTAGTAGTAGTAGTGGAGGTTGTAGTAGTAGTAGTGGAGGTGGTGGTGGTAGTAGTAGTGGAGGTGGTAGTAATAGTGATGGTGGTAGTAGTAGTAGTAGTAGTAGTAGTAGTAGTGGAGGTGGTAGTAGTAGTAGTGGAGGTGGTAGTAGTAGTAGTGGAGATGGTAGTAGTAGTATTAGTAGTAGTGGAGGTAGTAGTAGTAGTAGTAGTAGTAGTAGAGGTGGTAGTAGTAGTAGTAGTAGTGGAGGTGGTGGTGGTAGTAGTAGTAGTAGTGGAGGTGGTAGTAGTAGTATTAGTGGAGGTGGTGGTGGTGGTAGTAGTAGTGGAGGTGGTAGTAGTAGTAGTAGTAGTAGTGGGGGTGGTAGTAGTAGTAGTGGAGGTGGTAGTAGTAGTAGTGGAGGTGGTGGTGGTAGTAGTAGTGGAGGTGGTAGTAATAGTGATGGTGGTAGTAGTAGTAGTAGTAGTAGTGGAGGTGGTAGTAGTAGTAGTGGAGGTGGTAGTCGCTTTGGATAAAAGCGTCTGCTAAATGGCATATATTATTATTATTATTAGTAGTAGTGGTGGTAGTAGTAGTAGTAGTAGTAGAGGAGGTGGTAGTAGTAGTAGTGGAGGTGGTAGTAGTAGTAGTAGTAGTAGGTGGTAGTAGTAGTAGTAGTAGTAGTGGAGGTGGTGGTAGTAGTAGTAGTAGTAGTGGAGGTGGTAGTAGTAGTAGTAGTAGTAGGTGGTAGTAGTAGTAGTAGTAGTAGTAGTAGTAGTAGCAGTGAAGGTGCAGTAGTAGTAGTAGTAGTAGTAGTAGTGGAGGTGGTAGTAGTAGTAGTAGTAGTAGTGGAGGTGGTAGTAGTAGTAGTAGTAGTAGTGGAGGTGGTAGTAGTAGTAGTGGAGGTGGTAGTAGTAGTAGTAGTAGTGGAGGTGGTGGTGGTAGTAGTAGTAGTGGAGGTGGTGGTGGTAGTAGTAGTAGTGGAGGTGGTGGTGGTAGTAGTAGTAGTGGAGGTGGTGGTGGTAATAGTAGTAGTGGAGGTGGTGGTGGTAGTAGTAGTGGAGGTGGTAGTAATAGTGATGGTGGTAGTAGTAGTAGTAGTAGTAGTGGAGGTGGTAGTAGTAGTAGTGGAGAAGGTAGTCGCTTTGGATAAAAGCGTCTGCTAAATGGCATATATTATTATTATTATTAGTAGTAGTGGTGGTAGTAGTAGTAGTAGTAGTAGAGGAGGTGGTAGTAGTAGTGGAGGTGGTAGTAGTAGTAGTAGTAGGTGGTAGTAGTAGTAGTAGTAGGTGGTAGTAGTAGTAGTAGTAGTAGAGGAGGTGGTAGTAGTAGTAGTAGTGGAGGTGGTAGTAGTAGTAGTAGTAGGTGGTAGTAGTAGTAGGTGGTAGTAGTAGTAGTAGTAGTAGTAGTAGTAGGTAGTAGTGAAGGTGGTAGTAGTAGTGGAGGTGGTGGTAGTAGTAGTAGTAGAGGTGGTGGTAGTAGTAGTAGTAGTAGTAGTAGTAGTGGTGGTGGTAGTAGTAGTAGTGGAGGTGGTAGTAGTAGTAGTAGAAGTAGTGGAGGTGGTAGTAGTAGTAGTGGAGGTGGTAGTAGTAGTAGTGGAGATGGTAGTAATAGTGATGGTGGTAGTAGTAGTAGTAGTAGTAGTGGAGGTGGTGGTGGTAGTAGTAGTAGTGGAGGTGGTGGTGGTAGTAGTAGTAGTGGAGGTGGTGGTGGTAATAGTAGTAGTGGAGGTGGTGGTGGTAGTAGTAGTAGTGGAGGTGGTGGTGGTAGTAGTAGTAGTAGTGGAGGTGGTAGTAATAGTGAATGTGGTAGTAGTAGTATTAGTGGGGTTGATGGTGGAGGTGGTAGTAGTAGTAGTGGAGGTGGTAGTAATAGTGAAGGTGGTAGTAGTAGTAGTAGTGGAGGTGGTGGTAGTAGTAGTAGTGGTGGTGGTGGTAGTAGAGGTGGTGGTAGTAGTAGTAGTGGAGGTGGTAGTAGTAGGAGTGGAGGTGGTAGTAGTAGTAGTGGAGGTGGTAGTAGTAGTAGTAGTAGTAGTAGTAGTGGAGGTGGTAGTAGTAGTAGTAGAGGTGGTAGTAGTAGTAGTTGTGGAGGTGGTAATACTATAGATGGTAGTAGTATTAGTAGTAGTGGAGGTGGTAGTAGTAGTAGTAGTAGTAGTAGTAGTGGAGGTGGTAATACTATAGATGGTAGTAGTATTAGTAGTAGTGGAGGTGGTAGTACTATAGATGGTAGTAGTATTAGTAGTAGTGGAGGTGGTAGTACTATAGATGGTAGTAGTATTAGTAGTAGTGGAGGTGGTAGTACTATAGATGGTAGTAGTATTAGTAGTAGTGGAGGTGGTAATACTATTAGTAGTAGTGGAGGTGGTAGTACTATAGATGGTAGTAGTATTAGTAGTAGTGGAGGTGGTAATACTATAGATATTAGTAGTAGTGGAGGTGGTAATACTATTAGTAGTAGTGGAGGTGGTAGTAGTAGTAGTAGTAGTAGTGGAGGTGGTAGTACTATAGATGGTAGTAGTATTAGTAGTAGTGGAGGTGGTAGTAGTAGTAGTAGTAGTAGTAGTAGTGGAGGTGGTAATACTATAGATGGTAGTAGTATTAGTAGTAGTGGAGGTGGTAGTAGTAGTAGTAGTAGAGGTGGTAGTAGTAGTAGTAGTATTAGTAGTAGTGGAGGTGGTAGTAGTAGTAGTAGTAGTAGTAGTAGTAGTAGTAGTAGTAGTAGTAGTAGTGGAGGTGGTAGTAGTGGAGGAGGTAGTAGTAGTAGTGGAGGTGGTAGTAGTAGTAGTAGTAGTATTAGTAGTGGAGGTGGTAATACTATAAATGGTAGTAGTAGTAGTAGTAGTAGTGGATGTGGTAATACTATAGATGGTAGTAGTATTAGTAGTAGTGGAGGTGGTAGTACTATAGATGGTAGTAGTATTAGTAGTAGTGGAGGTGGTAATACCATAGATGGTTGTAGTACCGGTGGTCTCACCTCTTATCAATGCCTGGCACATGTGATCCCTTGCCTGCCCAACCCACAGCTGTCATGGTGCCTGGTACCAGACTGTCTCTTCTCCTCCCAGAGGATCCCTGATGGCTAACAGTGACATATCCTGACAATGTAAACATTACATTACCCTCTCTCCCTCAGTGACATATCCTGACATAATGTAAACATTACATTACCCTCTCTCCCTCAGTGACATATCCTGACAATGTAAACATTACCCTCTCTCCCTCAGTGACATATCCTGACAATATAAACATTACATTACCCTCTCTCCCTCAGTGACATATCCTGACATAATGTAAACATTACATTACCCTCTCTCCCTCAGTGACATATCCTGACAATGTAAACATTACATTACCCTCTCTCCCTCAGTGACATATCCTGACATAATGTAAACGTTACATTACCCTCTCTCCCTCAGTGACATGAATAAGTATATTTCATATTCTCCGAACATCACTTTAAAGAATGTAACATATAAAATATATTTTGATTTGTTCACACGTTTTTTGGCTACTACATGATTCTATGTGGTATTTCAGTGTTTTTTGGTCTTCACTATCGTCAGAATGTGTCCAAACGTTTATTAAAACAGCATGAAGTCATTTTTTAATTTTTTAACCTTTATTTAACTAGGCAAAGTCAGTTAAGAACAAATTCTTATTTTCAAATGACGGCCTAGGAACAGTGGGTTAACTGCCTGTTCAGGGGCAGAACAAGCTCGGGGGTTTGAACTTGCAACCTTCCGGTTACTAGTCCAACGCTCTAACCACTAGGCTACCCTGCCGCCGTCCTAATAAAAGGATTTGACAGAAGAAATACAATCGATATAAAAATAAATTCAATTAGTACAAGGAGAACGTATAAAGTGATAGCATATAGGTCTCAACACACTTTTACACTTAAGACATAACCAACTTTGAACATACATACAGTACACCTCAGGGAAAATGTCATTTAATTGGTTTGTAAAATTACCTGCTAGCAGATACCCATGAACTTCCCAGCCATTGCACTAACGGTAGTTAGCACTAACGGTAGTTAGCACTAACGGTAGTTAGCACTAACGGTAGTTAGCACTATCGGTAGTTAGCACTATCGGTAGTTAGCATTAACGGTGGTTAGCAGTAACGGTAGTTAGCAGTAACGGTGGTTAGCATTAACGGTGGTTAGCATTAACGTTGGTTAGCACTAACGGTAGTTTGCATTGCTTAAATCCCAAAGTACCCCATTAAACATTTGAATTATTTTTTTAATACTTAGAAATAGTGTGAAATGTACAGATTTGTAATATACAGCAGTCATGTAACAAACAAAAATCCCCAATTTACGTCCTGGCCCAAGGACACTTTCTTACTTTTCCAGAAAACCTCAGCATTTTCATAAAATGATTTCGAAATGTATAGCGGTTCTATTTTTAGCTGGACTACCTGATTGCACCTATTATTATCCAATGAAAATCCAGCTACTGGGTAGGTGTAATTACTGAAACACAAGCACCTTTCTCTGGCCCCGGTTGCAGAGCAAACTAAAATACCCACAGAAGTTTACTTTATTGTAAAATAGTTTTCTTTTGATCAACAATAATGGTGGTAGCTGATGCTAAGCAAAGCCTTTGGAGTGGAAACAGTGCAATAGCCAGGCCTACTATAAAACTATTTCACTAAGCAAATCAGTTCACTAGACAAATTCTTATTTACAATGACGGCCTACCGGGGAACAGTGGGTTAACTGCCTTGCTCAGGGGCAGAACGACATATTTTTATCTTGTCAGCTCAGGGATTCGATCCAGCAACCTTTCGGTTACTGACCCAACACGCTAACCACTAGGCTACCTGCCGCCCCTAGTTAATGTTCTGACGCTATCAAGTTCATCTCAAATCCTAACGGAGTGCAAAAGTCTCATGTCTGAAGTCACAGGATCATTCATAATGATCTAAGAAATCCAGTCCATTAGGTGAGTCATAATCCTGTTCTCTGTCAGACTCAGGAATCAGGTCCTCTTCAAGGCAGACGATGGAGATGAGATCATGGCGTTCTTCACAGGGACTGGTTGTGAGGGACAGGTCCTGCTGGGGGAACACCCCTGACAGGTACTGGAAAATCAACCCCATCGTGAAAGTTGTTAGTGCTTTGTCCAGTGGTTGTAAGCTACTTGTACATCAAGGGGCCTAACGCCACAAAAACAGGAGATAGGCTCCTGCCCTATGGGCCATTCTGGCTCGCACAAGGCAGCTGATGCATTTTATTTCTGCAAGGGAGTCCCATTAACAGATGCCTGTTAATTTTGGCACTTTTTTTTAGATTTAATCTAATCTGAATAATTTAGACTAAAATAAATAGATTAAATAGCATTGTCATTTTTGTTATTTGAACAATGATTTAGTCTAGTTATTTTCAAAATCGTGAAAACAGGGTCATATTGGTTAACTAAATGCCCTCTGTTTTTGTCACATCACATTTGTAATGCCTCATTAACCTATAGTAGTAAACATACAATGCCGTCGGAAAGTAGTCAAACCCCTCGACATATTCGTCTTGGGTATGTTTGTATCAGCTTTGTCTGTATCAGCTTTGTCTGTATCAGCTTTGTCTGTATCAGCTTTGTCTGTATCAGCTTTGTCTGTATCAGCTTTGTCTGTATCAGCTTTGTCTGTATCAGCTTTGTCTGTATCAGCTTTGTCTGTATCAGCTTTGCTCATCTGGATTTGGGGATTTTTCTCCAATTCTTCGATGCATCTCAAGGACCATAAAAGTAAATTGGATGCACCTGAACTCAGTTTGGAGTTTCACACCAAAGGATTGTGAATACTTAGTAGTTAAGAAAATTAGATCTGTAATTCATTGTCAATAAATTTGCTAACATTTCTAGAAACATGTTTTCACATTGTCATTATGGGGTATCGGTTGTGTAGATGGGTGAAAAATAAATGTCATCCATTTAGAATTTAGGCTGTAACAACATCAAAACGTGGAATAGGTCAAGGGGTAAGAATACTTTCAGGAGACACGGTGTGTTTACTACTATAGGTAAAGGAGGTATTACAAACTGTGATGAGACTAAAATTTGACTAAATGTTTTATTTTATTTTTTACCTTTATTTAACTAGGCAAGTCAGTTAAGAAGAACAAATTCTTATTTTCAATGACGGCCTGGGAACAGTGGGTGCCTTGTTCAGGGGCAGAACGACAGATTTTGTACCTTGTCAGCTCGGGGATTTGAACTTGCAACCTTTCGGTTACTAGTCCAACGCTCTAACCACTAGGCTACCCTGCCACCTAGGTATTTAGTTGACAGGCACACATATGAACTGACGCTGTTATCACATGAAACAACACATCTATGATCACTGTATCCGTGGAAAGACGTACCTCACAATAGTGGTCTGGTAACCGTAGTGGGGGCTGAAGGAACTGTTTGATTTTCGTATGGTGCCTATAGATGAAGAGCGTAAGACCCACTACCAAGACACCCAACATTATGGTAGAGGTCACACCGATCGCCACAATCTTCTTTTTCTGTGTCCTTTCTGTAAAAGAAGATAACACACATCTCACACAGAGAAATAGGGAGCGATATAGATATATCCATCTATCAATATAGATTCATATAGATACAGTTGAAGTCGGAAGTTTACATACACTTAGGTTGGAGTCAGTAACTCGTTATTCAACCACTTCACAAATTTCTTATTAACAAACTATAGTTTTGGCAAGTCGGTTAGGACATCTACTTTGTGCATGACACAAATAATCTTTCCAACAATTGTTTACAGACAGATTATTTAACTTGTAATTCACTGTATCATAATTCCAGTGGGTCAGAAGTTTACATACACTAAGTTGAATGTGGAGGAACCGCGTTCTGTCTCCTAGAGATGAACATACTTTGGTGCGAAAAGTACGAATCAATCCCAAAACAACAGCAAAGGACCTTGTGAAGATGCTGGAGGAAACAGGTACAAAAGTATCTGTATCCACAGTAAAACGAGCCCTATATCGACATAACCTGAAAAGCCGCTCGGCAAGATAGAAGCCACTGCTCCAAAACCGCCATAAAAAAGCCAGACTATGGTTTGCAACTGCACATGGGGACAAAGATCGTACTTTTTGGAGAAATGTCCTCTGGTCTGATGAAACAAAAATAGAACTGTTTGGCCATAATGACCATCGTTATGTTTGGAGGAAAAAGGGGGAGGCTTGCAAGCTGAAGAACACCATTGGCCCAGCGTCGTCCAGGTTAGGGGATGTCCTTGTCCCATCACGCTGTGGCGGGCCGGGCACAGTGCATGCTGATACGGTTGCCAGGCGTTTCCTTCGACACATTGGTGCGGCTGGCTTCCGGGTTATGTGGGCATTGTGTCAAGAAGCAGTGCGGCTTGCCTGAAATATCAGTCTCTTTACTCAGTACTTGAAGCATGGAGGAGGTGGTGTGGGATTGCTTTGCTGGTGTATTTAGAATTCAAGGTACACTTAAACAGCATTCTGCAGTGATACGCCATCCCATCTGGTTTGCGCTTAGTGGGACTATCATTTGTTTTTCTACAGGACAATGACCCAGAACACACCTCCAGGCTGTGTATGGGGCTACTTGACCAAGAAGAAGGGTGATGGAGTGCTGTATCAGATGACCTGGCCTCCACAATCACCCAACCTCAACCCAATTGAGATGGTTTGGGATGAGTTGGACCACAGAGTGAAGGAAAAGCCACCAACAAGTGCTTAGCATATGTGGGAACTCCTTTAAGACGGCTGGAAAAGCATTCCAGGTGAAGCTGGTTGAGAGAATGACAAGAGTGTGCAAAGCTGTAATCAAGGCAAAGGGTGACTACTTTGAAGAATCTCAAATATAAATATCTGTTCAACACTTTCTTGGTTACTAAATTATTCCATGTGTGTTATTTCATAGTTTTGATGTCTTCACTATTATTCTACAATGTAGAAAATAGTCAAAGGAAAGAAAAACCCTTGAATGAGTAGGTGTCCAAACTTTTTTACAAGATTTGTTTTTTAAAAATAAAAGGCTGTAATGTACCAAAATGAGGAAAAAGCCAAGGTTGGTGGCAGTGGTGTAATGGTGTGGGGGATTTTTTTTTCATGGCACACATTAGGTCAATTGATACCAATTTGGAAATGTTTCCGTGCCCCGAAGAAGTCAGGCTGTTCTGGATGTATTATGGAGTATTTTGTGTAGATTGACAAGGGGGGGGAAAAGTATGTAATCAATTTTAGAATAAGGCTGTAACGTAACAAAATGTGGAAATAGTCAAGGGGTCTGAATACTATCCGAATGCACGGCCACGTGACTCACTGTCTGTAGGTAGCGAACCATTTTCGCGAACGAGGTGGTGTACTTAAAACTGGCCTTTGAGTGTTTTGAGAGAGAGAATGAGGAGTTACTAGGCGAACTGTTATCATTAGAATAGTGGTTCCCAAACTTCTTATCATCCCTTACCCCTTCAAACATTCAACCTCCAGCTGCGCACCCCCTCTAGAACCAGGGTCAGCTGTACCCCCTCTAGAACCAGGGTCAGCTGTACCCCCTCTAGAACCAGGGTCAGCTGCACCCCCTCTAGAACCAGGGTCAGCGCACTCAAATGTTTTTGTTTTTTTGCGATCATTGTAAGCCTGCCACACACACACACACACACACACACACACACACACACACACACACACACACACAACGATACATTTATTAAACACAAGAATGAGTGTGAGTTATTGTCACAGCTTGGCTCGTGGCAAGTGACAGAGCTCTTATAGGACCAGGACACAAATAATATAATAATAATCAATAATTTTGCTCTTTATTTAACCATCTTACATGTAAAACCTTATTTGTTCATCAAAAATGGTGAATAACTCACCACAGGTTAATGAGAAGGGTGTGCTTTAAAGGATGCACATAACTCTGACATGTTGAGTTGTATTGGAGAGAGGCTCAGTCTTAAATCAATTTCCACACAGTCTGTGCCTGTATTTCTGAGCGCAGCCCAATCCAGAAATCTGGCAGTGGCTTCTGATGAAATACAATTTTCACAGAACCGCTTGTTGCAATTGTTCAGATATCGGTAAGTGGACTGGAGGCAAGGCATGATAACGAATGTAGTTATTTGTGTCATCCGTTTCGGGAAAGTAACAGCGTAATTGCGCACCCAACTCACTCAGGTGCGTCGGTATATCACATTTGACATTGTCCGTAAGCTTGAGTTCATTTGCACACAGCAACAAAAAAATCATACAATGATGGAAAGACCTGGAGAAGAGCTCCAACTTCTTAATCACAGCCTCAATTTTGTCCCGCACATTGATAATAGTTGCAGAGAGTCCCTGTAATCCTAGATTCAGATCATTCAGGCGAGAAAAAAACTCACCCAGATAGGCCAGTCGTGTGAGAAACTAGTCATCAGACAAGTGAAAATGATGGTCAGTAAAGAAAACTTTAAGCTAGTCTCTTAATAAAATAAAAAAATTGTGTCAATACTTTGCCCCTTGATGGCCAGCGCACTTCTGTATGTTGTAAAAGCGTTACATGGGTCGCTGCCCATATCATTGCATAGGGCAGAAAATACACAAGTGTTCAGGGGCCTTGCTTAAACAAAGTTAACAATTTTCACTGTTGTGTCCAAAACATCTTTCAAGCTGTCAGGCATTCCCTTGGCAGCAAGAGCCTCTCGGTGGATGCTGCAGTGTACCCAAGTGGCGTCGGGAGCAACTGCTTGCACACACGTTACCACGCCACTGTCTCCCTGTCATGGCTTTCGCGCCATCAGTACAGATACCAACATGAGCAGCAGCTACGTTTAGCTACCTACGGAACGTTAGTGGAATTCCCGCGAGAGGGTAACGGTTAATGTGATTGGATGTTAATTATTTGACTAGGCTACCTGGTTAATGTGATTGGATGTTAATTATTTGACTAGGCTACCTGGTTAATGTGATTGGATGTTAATTATTTGACAAGGCTACCTGTATTTGACATTGTGTTGTCATTTCGCTGAAAACTAGATGGTTTAATTTTATTTTTGGCAGTGAAACAAGGCTACCCAGGCGAGAGAAAAAAACTCACCCAAATGTATAGCCCCGTTTTAAAATGTCTTTTGCAGACTCCATCAGGTTTTCTTCCAGAATGGTCCTGTATTTGGCTCCATCCATCTTCCCATCAATTTTAACCATCTTCCCTGTCCCTGCTGAAGAAAAGCAGGCCCAAACCATGATGCTGCCACCACCATGTTTGACAGTGGGGATGGTGTGTTCAGGGTGATGAGCTGTGTTGCTTTTACACCAAACATAACGTTTTGCATTGTTGCCAAAAAGTTCCATTTTGGTTTCATCTGACCAGAGCACCTTCTTCCACATGTTTGGTGTGTCTCCCAGGTGGCTTGTGGCAAACTTTAAACAACACTTTTTATGGATATCTTTAAGAAATGGCTTTCTTCTTGCCACTCTTCCATAAAGGCCAGATTTGTGCAATATACGACTGATTGTTGTCCTATGGACAGAGTCTCCCACCTCAGCTGTAGATCTCTGCAGTTCATCCAGAGTGATCATGGGCCTCTTGGCTGCATCTCTGATCAGTCTTCTCCTTGTATGAGCTGAAAGTTTAGAGGGACGGCCAGGTCTTGGTAGATTTGCAGTGGTCTGATACTCCTTCCATTTCAATATTATCGCTTGCACAGTGCTCCTTGGGATGTTTAAAGCTTGGGAAATCTTTTTGTATCCAAATACGGCTTTAAACTTCTTCACAACAGTATCTCGGACCTGCCTGGTGTGTTCCTTGTTCTTCATGATGCTCTCTGCGCTTTTAACGGACCTCTGAGACTATCACAGTGCAGGTGCATTTATACGGAGACTTGATTACACACAGGTGGATTGTATTTATCATCATTAGTCATTTAGGTCAACATTGG
Source organism: Oncorhynchus keta (assembly GCF_023373465.1). Classification (NCBI taxonomy): domain Eukaryota; kingdom Metazoa; phylum Chordata; class Actinopteri; order Salmoniformes; family Salmonidae; genus Oncorhynchus; species Oncorhynchus keta. The sequence continues at coordinate 7,357,407 of NC_068454.1, read as the reverse complement.
ATCATTCAGAGATCCTCACTGAACTTCTGGAGAGAGTTTGCTGCACTGAAAGTAAAGGGGCTGAATAATTTTGCACGCCCAATTTTTCAGTTTTTGATTTGTTAAAAAAGTTTGAAATATCCAATAAATGTCGTTCCACTTCACGATTGTGTCCCACTTGTTGTTGATTCTTCACAAACAAATACAGTTTTATATTTTTATGTTTGAAGCCTGAAATGTGGCAGAAGGTCGCAAAGTTCAAGGGGGCCGAATACTTTCGCAAGGCACTGTATATATTTTTTGGGGGTACCCCAGTTTGGGAATACCTGCATTAGAGGATAGAATAACGGTAACAGCAAGTCAACTAATACAGAAAGCCTGGATGAGCCTCACCTGACTCTTGGATGGACTCACAATGTTGAACGCTGGGGGTTCCAAAGGGTTTTTGGTAACATAAATACCGGACCTGTACACAGTACCTCCGGCCCACATCCAGACGTTCGATGGTCTTAAGGGATGTGGAGGTGTAAAGATCCTGCTAAAACAAGGGTAGAGAGAGGCACATCAACTCATCTTCGATCACACTAACATCCTACAGTGGGGATCACCAAAACGCCTGATAACTTCCCAATTAATTTCCCAAGCCTTGGATGAATACGGTGTTTCAGTGCTGGATAAAGAAAACCTGCATTCATTTTTAATTTAAATGTTTTTTTTTGTTTTTTTTTAAACCTGGCTTGCTTCCACGTTGCTACTCACTTTGAGCTCCTCCCCGTCTCGGCCATATTGAACGTGGTACTGAAAATGGTCTCCATTATCCTCCAGTAGACGGTTGTTCTTTACCATGTGGACCATCAGAAGTCCTTCCTTGGAGGTCAACTGGACTTCAGGGCTGCAAGAATCAGCTGGGTGGGTGGTTTCAGAAGGACAGGGGTGGGTCAGGAGGAGAGGGGTGGGTGGGTCAGAAGGAGAGGGGTGGGTGTGTCAGAAGGAGAGGGGTGGGTGTGTCAGAAAGAGAGGGGTGGGTCAGAAAGAGAGGGGTGGGTCAGAAGGAGAGGGGTGGGTGGGTGGGTGGGTGGGTCAGAAAGAGGTGTGGGTGGGTGGGTCAGAAAGAGAGGGGTGGGTGGGTGGGTGGGTCAGAAAGAGAGGGGTGGGTGGGTGGGTCAGAAGGAGAGGGGTGGGTGGGTGGGTCAGAAAGAGAGGGGTGGGTGGGTCAGAAGAAGAGGGGTGGGTGGGTCAGAAGGAGAGGAGTGGGTGGGTCAGAAGGAGAGTGGTGGGACAGAAGGAGAGGGGTGGGTCAGAAAGAGAGGGGTGGGTAGGTCAGAAGGAGAGGGGTGGGTAGGTCAGAAGGAGAGGGGTGGGTGGGTCAGAAGGAGAGGGGTGGGTGGGTGGGTCAGAAAGAGAGGGGTGGGTGGGTGGGTCAGAAAGAGAGGTGGGTGGGTCAGAAGAAGAGGGGTGGGTGGGTCAGAAGGAGAGGGGTGGGTGGGTCAGAAGGAGAGGGGTGGGTGGGTCAGAAGGAGAGGGGTGGGTGGGGTGGATCAGAAGGAGAGGGGTGGGACAGAAGGAGAAGGGTGGGTCAGAAAGAGAAGGGTGGGTCAGAAAGAGAAGGGTGGGTCAGAAAGAGAAGGGTGGGTCAGAAAGAGAAGGGTGGGTCAGAAAGAGAAGGGTGGGTCAGAAAGAGAAGGGTGGGTCAGAAAGAGAAGGGTGGGTCAGAAAGAGAAGGGTGGGTCAGAAAGAGAAGGGGTGGGTCAGAAAGAGAAGGGTGGGTCAGAAAGAGAAGGGGTGGATCAGAAAGAGAAGGGGTGGGACAGAAGGAGAAGGGTGGGACAGAAGGAGAGGGGTGGATCAGAAAGAGAAGGGGTGGGGAACTTGATTTTAAAATACAGTTGCTCAAGCTTTCGCACCAAACCACAATGCTACCAATGCGCTGGCCTACTGATGAAGCAGACTAGGCCTTGGACATGACATAGGCCAGATCCAAATTGTATACAGTTTTATCATAACTGAAGTGGAATGATCCGTTACCATGTCGACAGGCTTCGACAAATCTGGATGTGCGGTTCCCTTCCTGAGCCAGGACTCGCACCATCACACATCCAGACTGTATATTACAGGTGGTGAGCTCGGTCTGAACACAGCCCGAAATGTTGTGCCACTTCTCGCGATCACTGCTGTGGATTAAAAATAAGACTCAGATGAGGAAATAACTGTGTCATAACCGAGCAGAACATCTATCCTTAAGGGGGCCAGGAGTTTTTGCTGGTCAACTGACCTGGGACACCGATCAACATTGCCTTCAGAGAGTATTCACACCCTTGACTTTTTCCACATTCTGTTGTGTTACAGCTTGAATTTAAAATGGATACGATTTAGGTTTTTATGTCACTGATCCACATACAATACACCATAATGTTAAAGTGGAATTTGATTTAAATGATTAGAAAATAAAAAGCTCACATGTCTTGAGTCAATAAGTATTCAACCTGTGTTATAGCAAGCCTAAATAACAGGAGTAAAGATGTGCTTAACATGTCATTTATTAAGTTGCATTGACAAACTATGTGCAATAATGCTGTTAAACATAATTTTTTTAAATGACTGCACCACCTCTGTATCCCACACACACATTTATATGTAAGGTCCCTCAGTCGAGCAGTGAATTTAAAAGCACATATTTCAACCACAAAGACCAGGGAGGTTGTCCTATGGTTTGCAAAGAAGGGCCCCTATTGGTTGATGGGCAACAACAACAACAACAAAAAACACCATTGAATATCCCTTTGAGCATGGGGAACGTTATTTATTACACTTTTGGTGGTGCATCAATACACCCAGACACTACAAAGATCCTTCCTAACTAAGTTGTCGGGAGTGAAAAGACACCACTCAGAGATTTCACCATGAGGCCAATGGTGATTTTAAACCTGATGTAAGAGGAGAGAACTGAGGATGGAGCAATAACATTGTAGTTACTCCACAATACTAACATAAATGAGTGAAATGAAGGAAGTCTGTACAGAATAAAAAATATTCCAAAACATCCATCCTGTCTGTAATAAGGTACTAAAGTAATACTGCCAAAAATGTAGGAAAGAAAGTAACTATTTGTCCTGAATACAAATAATTTTGTTTGGGGGCAAATCCAACAAGATATTACTTCATATTTGTTTTAAAGTTTACAACTCTATAGAATCGGGAGAGGCAAAGGTCGAGAGCCGTATATTGCACTTTTACTTTCATCTCCAACACTTTGTTTTTGCATGATTTAAACCAAATTGAACATGTTTCATTGTATATTTGAGGCTAAATTGATTTTATTGATGTATTATATTAAGTTAAAATAAGTGTTCATTCAGTATTGTTGTAATTGCCATTATTAACAATATATGTATTTTTTTTAAAAAGCTTTTTTTTTTTTAAATATTTGTAAAAATATTTTTTTAAATGGCCGATTAATCGGTATCGGCTTTTTTGGTCCTCCTCTACTGTATATAGCCCCTCTACTGTATATAGCCCCTCTACTGTATATAGCCCCTCTACCGTATATAGCCCCTCTACCGTATATAGCCCCTCTACCGTATATAGCCCCTCTACCGTATATAGCCCCTCTACCGTATATAGCCCCTCTACCGTATATAGCCCCTCTACCGTATATAGCCTCTCTACTGTATATAGCCTCTACTGTATATAGCCTCTCTACTGTATATAGCCTCTACTGTATATAGCCTCTACTGTATATAGCCTCTACTGTATATAGCCCCTCTACCGTATATAGCCTCTCTACTGTATATAGCCTCTCTACTGTATATAGCCTCTCTACTGTATATAGCCTCTACTGTATATAGCCTCTACTGTATATAGCCTCTACTGTATATAGCCTCTCTACTGTTATTTTTCACTGTCTTTTTAACTGTTGTTTTTATTTCTTTACTTATTGTTCACTTAATACCTGTAGTCCTGTAGCTCAGTTGGTAGAGCATGGCGCTTGTAACGCCAGGGTAGTGGGTTCGATTCCAGGGACCACCCATACGTAGAATGTATGCACACATGACTGTAAGTCGCTTTGGATAAAAGCGTCCGCTAAATGGCATATATTATATTATATATTATACATTTTTTTTACTTAAAAATGGCACTGTTGGTTAGAGCCTGTAAGTAAACATTTCACTGTAAGGTCTACTACACCTGTTGTAGACAAATAAACTTTGATTTGATTTAAGCCATGTACCACAGCTACTAGACATACTCACGTCCTGTACTGAACCGTGTACTTTATCCCTGGCCTGTCTGCGGCGGGGCTCCAACGCACAGCAGAGTCAACGCGCACGTCCCGTGGAGATGACAGCTCATCCTCAGACCATGCTACAGGCAAAAGATTCATCACTTTCTGGAGCCTAATACATTTATTTAACAAGTCAAGTCAGTTAAGAACAAATTCTTGTTTACAATGACGGCCTCCCAAAAGGCCTCCTGCCCGGGGATGTGGGCTAGAATTAAAAATAAGTTCAATATAAATATAGGACAAGAGAGACAACACTATATAAATAGAGACCTAAGAAGATAACATGGCGACGATAACATGGCATCAACACATGACAACACAGCATGCCAGCAGCACAACATGATAGCTGAACAAAACAGGGTACAAACATTGTTGGGTACAGAAAACACCACAAAGGGCAAGAAGGTAGAGACAACAATACATCACGCAAAGCAGCCACAGCTGTCAGTAAGAGTGTCCATCAGGAATGTCTCTAGACATTTACAGTTAAGATCAAAATGCTCATGGTTTTATGCTAGCTAACGTTAGAAAAGGAAATCCTAGACTGCTGACCAGCTAGCTACTTACAAACATTATGAAAAAAAGTGTAGCCTGTAAATCGATACCGAAGAAGTAGGAATAATAGCCAACGTGTGGGGGGTAAATGGATTACCTTGTCTGAGGACATGACAGAGACTCCAAAACAACAAAACCCCGTTCAGACACAACATTTCAGTAGATCAGGATCATTTATGGGATTGCAACATACTATTATAGATCACTATATTACTAACAACCTGCAACGAAACCTACATTCAATTCCCAGAATCTGTGTGAAACTGACTTCCCTTCTCCTATCCAATCGCTTCGTCCTTAGGCAAAGTAGAAACGCCCATTTAAAGGAACAACCCAATGGCAACATTTATTATGAAATATCAGAGTAAAAACGTTATGCTCCTGTGTAGAAATCATTGCAGAACAGATAGTCATAATTGTATTATCAATGAGAGTAGGCTCATCTTTAAAAACAATTTAAATTGAAAAATTGTTCTCGTATGGCGTTCTCTGTATTGGCCAATTGCAAGATCACTCTTTGATGTAGAGATGTGATTTTGCCAATGACACTCTTAGAAAAAATATATGGTAAGTATAACCATACAGAGTTATTCAGTTTGTCCCCATAGAGGAACCATTTTTGGTGCTCGGTAGAATCCTTTGCAAAGAGTTCTACATAGAACCCATTTTAAATGGTTCAACCTAGAACCCTCTTTGAAGGGTTCTGCTGACAACCCCTTTCTCTTTTATAGGTTCTTCCTGTAACTTTTTATGAACAGTACCACCAGCCTTATTAGCTTTTAAAATGAAACTTTTGGACAATACATTATATCATAACTAAGGCCTTTCTGTGAGGGCCTAGTTATACCCTAACACAGTGCTGTTAGGAAACTCATGATTTACAGGCCACAACATGCCTGCAAATCAGGTTATGCTGGCTTGTAAAAGTGATGTGTAATTCCTATTGGAATCCAGACAGTGAGGATAGCCAACAATTAGAATTTCTACAAAATGACTGCCAGGGTGGGAAAACTGAATTCTTAAGACTACCTAAATCATCTAAACTGGAACAAACATCTCAGTAATGGGGTGTAATATGTCCAACTACTAACAGATTGGTTTATTTTAGAAAAATATGTTATCTTAATTTAGTTCAAGATTAATCAACCAGTCCATTTACATGGAAAAACACAGATATTGAAACAAACAATTCTGGAAATCAACCTGCAATGAAGCATGTTGGGAAATATGATAATGCTGAGCGTGGTTTGGAGTGTTTTACTCTACACAGATTAAAAATGACACGATCACACTCAACTCTGGTTTTTAAAACCAATACTTGGTTTATTTTAATCCTGAATCAAATGTTCACTAACTGGACTATATGATAATTATGCTAAACAGTAATGGTGTAACACACTGGGCACATTCGTAAATTCAACAGGGCTCTATTCAGTCTTTCAAAGTGAGACAGTGTGCTAGAAATGTAAAGGGAATTTCCGACTGAGACGATTTACAGAGTTTACAGTGAATGCAGAACATTTCCTTTGCATATCACTCACGCTGTAACGCTGAATTACCGCGAAATGGATTGAATACCCCTAGATTAAATCAGGTCAAGTTAAACAGGTGTGGTGATACTGATTATTTTTTCGGCAGAGATGGTTTGTTTACACAGTAGGTTATAATAACTAACGCAGCAACGTTAGGGTAGCAGGTTAGGGGAATGAGGTTAAGGCTAGTAAAGGGTTAGGTTTATCTACAATGCTAGTTGTCAAAAACTGTTGTACACCTGCTCCACTAAACCACAACAGTATAAACGTAAACACGTCATCCGTTCACAACACCGGGAGCCATTTGACACCTCTGACGCAGTTCCCGACACCGTCAAAACAACCCCGATTTGGATGTCAGCTAAAGCGTATCTGATTGAATTGATTCGATTTGTGCTTGTTACAGAACCGAGGTGCTACTTCCTGTCACCGCAGTACTCTCAGTTTTGCAGCGCTTTGCCGCTGTGTCGCCACTAATTGACGGACAGTCCGATCAGCGAATGAGAGTTAAGACAGGACTCCCGAGCATCCAATGGCTGTGGATATGTAACCCGATACCCCAGAATCATTCGAGGCAAACTGAAGCAGGAAAACGAGGCGGTCAGCCACAACTGTCATGAAGCGATTTGGCCTTAATATACGGTTATTTCTAAGCGAATTACCTTGATAAAACAAAATAGGGGAATTAACATTTAAGAAGAACCAGTTTCCCCACACAAAGAATCATTTTGGAAATGTATTTTCAAATAGTGTAAGTCTATGCACCTCATGCTTAAGTGAGAGGAGTCTGCGGTATCAGTGTGGTTTCCGTGGTGAATATATGAGGGCTGGGGTACAGTCAAACAAACCACACAAGTAACACCTCCAGCATCTAGTATAAACAGCACAATACGATTCAGTGGTGTAAAGTACTTAAGTAAAAACACTTTTTAAAGTACTACTTAAGTCGTTTTTTGGGGGGTATCTGTACTCTACTATTTATTTTTGTTGACAACTTTTACTTCTCTACATTCCTAAAGAAAATGTATTTTTTATTCCATACATTTAACCTTGACACCCAAAAGTACTCATTACATGTTGAATACTTAGCAGGACAGGAAAATGGTCTAATTCACACACTTATGAAGAACACATCCCTGGTCATCCCTACTGCCTCTGATCTTGAGGACTGTAAACATGCTTTGTTTGTAAATTATGTTTAGTTGGTGCGTTCCCTTGGCTACCCATAAATAAATAAATTTTAAAAAATGGTGCCGTCTGATTTGTTTAATATAAGGAATTTAAAATTATTTGTACTTTTACTTTTGATACTAAAGTATATTTTACCAATTATGTTTACTTTTGATACTTAAAGTATATTTAAAACCAAATCCATCAGACTTTTATTCAAGTATGACTTTACTCAGTGACTTTCACTTGAGTAACTTTCTATTAATGTATCTTTACTTTTACTCAAGTAGGACATTTGGGTACTTTCCCCACTACTGATCAGATTAGACACATACAGTATGAAGGTATGAAGAGCATGTCACTAACTTCTTTTTATTAGAAATGTTCACTAACTGGACTGTGTGATAATTATGCTAAACGGTAAAGGTGTAACACAGTGGGCACATACAACGTCTAGTTTGGATTTACATTTGGTTAAGTTATCAGCTGAGGTGAAATCAAACCCCCCAAAAATTGGATTTTAGGTTCAAAGTTGGGTGAAAAAAAAGACAAAATTCACATTTATGACTTTTTGCAAATCCAAGTAGTTTTCCTTGTTCAACATCACAGTACAACCCATTTTTGCCCCGTTTCTTGCTTAGCGAATAGGCCTACCACTTCCACCCGATTCAGCTCATACCGAGGAGCTCTGCCTCGCAAACACACATGACCGTCCTCCTGCAGCATCTCACCCAGTTCTGACACCGAAAAGCTAGCTATTCAGCAGCGCAAGTCGAAACACTTCAGGCTGATGAGTGAGTTTCACACATCCCCATGTGCTACAGAGGCACTGAATGTAGGTTGGAAGTCTACCAGTCCTCGGTTAATCCAATCTGCTCTTAGTATGAAGGCAGGTGTCTGCTGTGTGGCTGGCTCTGCAGAGACTTAATCTGACACTGAAATTCTACCACCTGTTAACAGAAATACAGTACCAATTGAAATGGCATATCTGATCTAAAAAGATAATTACTAAAGACAACAGCACTTAACCCTGAGGAAGCCAAATTAGGTTTTGTGTGTGGTGTACATACCAAGCAACTCTTACCCACAATTCAGGGCCAGTAATCTAAGACACAGCAGGCAATCAAGCTGTTAGTTGGCCAAGATAGCTAATGGAACATATATATGTTTGACAAACCACAGTTATATAAACACTGGTTACACCTTTGCATTAACATGTGGTTTTCATTATACCATTGAAGTAATCTCGTCCACCAGCCGGCTCTCTCTTGTTAGCAATGTAGCCTGAGGATGAGGTTAGATTTCCAGATACACAATGCATGAAGCATCGCTGATTACCTCCTGAGGTGGTCAAGAAGATCAGTTCACAATAGGTTCCCAATGCGTGTTTTATTTGTCTACACCAGTCTGAAAATGTGGGCACGATCAGAACACAGGACGCATGGGGGGGAAAAAAACTGGTATATAACAGGGCTATTATGACACACAAACCAGACTCTTAATTATCCATCTGTTATGGGAATTAACATAGACAATTGCCTTGTGTAACGAGACATGTGCTCCTGAGGTTCTCAGTTCTGCAAAAAATAAAATAATCATTGCAACACTGAAGAAAATGTCACTATTGACAGAATGATGACATGAAAAAAAAGTAATTTCAAGTTTACTCATAACAGCATGGGTAAAGATGGCTCAGTTTAGACACGCAGCTCAATTCTGATCTTTTTTCACTAACTGGTCTATTGACCAATCAGATCAGCGCTGAGAAAAAGTACACACACACACACACACAATACCTCATAATGAACTGGTTTTTAGAAATACATTATTTACATAAGTATTCAAGACCCTTCGATTTGAGACTCAAAATTGAGCTCAGACGCATCCTGTTTCCATTGATCATCCTTGAGATGTTTCTACAACTAACCTGTGGCAAATTCCATTGATTGGACATGATTTGGAAAGGCACACACCTGTCTATATAAGGTCCCACACTTGACAGTGCATGTCAGAGCAAAAACCAAGCCATGAGGTGGAAGGAATTGTCCGTAGAGCTCCAAGACAGGATTGTGTCAAGGCACAGATCTGGGGAAGGGTACGAAAAAAATGTATGCAGCATTGAAGGTCCGCAAGAACACAGTGGTCTCCATCATTCTTAAATGGAAGAAGTTTGGAACCACCAAGACCCTTCCTAGAGCTGGAGGCCTGGCCAAACTGAGTAATCGGGGGAGAAGGGCCTTAGTCAGGGAGGTGACCAAGGCCCTTCTCCCCCAACAGTATTGAGCTTGATTACCAACACTGACGAGACAGTCTACAGGGAGGTGGTGAGGGCACTCAAAAACAACCTCTCACTCAACATCAACAAATCGAAGGAGATGATCGTGTACCTCAGGAAATAGCAGAGGGAGCACTCCCCTATCCACATCAATGGGACGGTAATGGAGAAGGCTGGAGAAGGCGGAAAGTTAAGTTCCTTGGCGTACACATCACAGACAAACTGAAATGATCCACCCACACAGACTACGTGGTGAAGAAGGCACAACAGTGCCTCTTCAACCTCAGGAGGCTGTCACCCAAAACCCTCACAGGCTTTGACAGATGCACAATTGAGAGCATCCTGTATCACCTCCTGGTACGGCAACTGCTCCGCCCTCAACTGCAAGGCTCTCCAGAGGGTAGTGCGGTATGCACAACGCATCACCGGGGGCCAACTACCTGCCCTCTTGGACACCTACAGCACCCGATGTCACAGGAAGGCCAAAAAAGATAATCAAGGACATCAACCACCCAAGCAACTGCCTGTTCACCCCGATATCCTTGATGAAAACATACTCCAGAGTATCAGGACCTCAGACTGGGGCGAAGGTTCACCTCCCAACAGGATAAAAACCCTAAGCAAACAGACAAGACAATGCAGGAGTGTCTTCGGGACAAGTCTCTGAATGTCCTTGAGTGGCCCAGCCAGACACAGGATCGAACATCTCTGGAGAGACTTGATAATAGCTGTGCAGCGAAGCTCCCCTTACAACCTGACAGAGCTTGAGAGGATCTGCAGAGAAGAATGAGAGAAACTCCCCAAATGCAGGTGTGCCAAGCTTGTAGTGTCATGCGCAAGACTTGAGGTTGTAATCGCTGCCAAAGGTGCTTCGACAAAGTATTGAGTAAAGAGTATGAAGACTTACGTAAAGGGTTCTTCGTTTAAAAAAACAACATTTGTACAAAATTCTACCAAATCGTTTTTTGCTTTGTCATTATGGGGTATTATGATGTCATTATGGGGTATTGTGAGATTGAGGGAGAAAAACAAAAAAAACAAAAAAACAGTTCAATCCATTTTAGAATGAGACTAACGTAACAAAATGTGGAAAAAGTCAAGGGGTCTGAGTACTTTCCTAATGCACTGTATACACAATCCTTACAGGTGAATCTAAAAGCATGCAGTAACACTTGCTTAGTTGGGATTTATTTTAATCAAATGTCTAGTCACTGCTCAAGTGGAGCAATCGGTCATTTTATTTTGAGTATGGAAACTTACCTTGGTATGCAAAGAGGAAATCTGGCCATGCAAGTAGGTTTAATAGCATATCTTCACCGTCTCACCCTGCTGCAGCACGTCCCCCCCCCCCCACACACACACACCTTCTCACCCTGCTGCAGCACGTCCCCCCCACACACACCTTCTCACCCTGCTGCAGCACGTTCACGATCACCCCCCCCCCCAGTGTGATTAATGATATAGAAACAGGCTACACAGGAAATCAGTACAGTGCCAAACGTTAGTGACTCTGTACATGTAGCAGCACATACTCTCACAGCCACACGTGGTTGTTACTCACTGGTGAATAATATGTTTCCTTCACAAATGTAACAGAGGTCAAGCTCACATCATGGATCTGGGGAAAAAAGGTAGTGTCAGTATGCAATAAAAGGCCTGGGGCAAAGGGGTATGAGATGAGAGATACTTTCTTTAATAGGAATTCAACTCCAATAGTTTACAGCATGTTCGGTATTGTACAGCATGCCCAACGATATACAGTAGCAGTCAGAAGATGACATCTACTCAATTCAAGGGTTTTTCTCTATTTTTTTTTTTACATGGTAGAATAATAGCGAAGACATCACAACTTTGAAATAAAACATATGGAATCATGTTGTAACCAAAAAAAAGTATTAAACAAATCAAAATGTATTTTATATATGAGAGATTCTTCGAAGTAGCCACCCTTTGCTTTGATGACAGCTTTGCACACTCTTGGCATTCTCTCAACCAGCTTCATGAGGTAGTCACCTGGAATGTGGAATTTCTTTCCTTCTTAAAGCGTTTGAGCAAATCAGTTGTGTTGTGACAAGGTAGGGGTGGAATACAGAAGGTTGCCCTATTTGGTAAAATACCAAGTCCATATTATGTCAAGAACAGTTCAAATAATCAAAGAGAAATGACAGTCCACCATTACTTTAAGACATGAAGGTCAGTCAATGCGGAACATTTCAAGAACTTTGAAAGTTTCTTCAAGTGCAGTCGCAAAACCATCAAGAGCTATGATGAAACTGGCTCTCACAAGGACCACACAGGAAAGGCAGACCCAGAGTTACCTCTGCTGCAGAGGATACGCTCAGATTGCAGCACCAAAAAATGCTTCACAGAGTTCAAGTAACAGTCACATCTCAACATCAACTGTTCAGAGGAGACTGCGTGAATCAGACATTCATGGTCGAAATGCTGCGAAGAAACCACTACTAAAGGACACCAATAAGAAGAAGAGACTTGCTTGGGCCAAGAAACACAGGCAATGGACATTAGACTGGTGGAAATCTGTCCAAATGTACGATTTTAGGGCCACTGTAATACAGGAACACAATCTGCTGTCATGGTTACACCCCAGCCTTCTGAACAACATATGGCAGTTGTGAGCATGCTCCGTTTTTAGTCTGTACTGTCGGCTAGCTTTGTTCCAGCCCAGCACTTACACACCTGATTCAAATGATCAACAAACAGTCTTTATTTTAGACCACAGTTATTAGAATCAGGTGTGTTGGAGCTGGGCTGAAACAAAAGCTTGGACACAGCCACAGTGTGATTGTCCAGGTAACGGACACTGTTGGCCTCACCGTGTTGATAAGGATAGATCTTCAGCCAGGACCAGTTAGACATCTGACCCTTGCCCTCAATCTCAGTACGTACTGTATGAGCCAGAGTTGTCCATCTCCCCAGAGAAGTCGCTCCTCTCCTACGTTTACCTCAAATAAACATGTACTCTTTACAGTCCCGTGTGTGGTGTGTGTGTGTGTGTGTGTGTGTGTGTGTGTGTGTGTGTGAGCGTGGGTAGAGTGTGTGTGTATGTGAGCGTGGGTAGAGTGTGTGTGTATGTGAGCGTGGGTAGAGTGTGGGTAGAGTGTGTGTGTATGTGAGCGTGGGTAGAGTGTGTGTATGTGAGCGTGGGTAGAGTGTGTGTGTATGTGTGAGTGGGTAAAGTCCAGTGAGTGTGAATAGGGTCAGCGCAGTATGTGTGAGTGGGTAAAGTCCAGTGAGTGTGAATAGGGTCAGCGCAGTATGTGTGAGTGGGTAAAGTCCAGTGAGTGTGAATAGGGTCAGCGCATGAGAATTATCGCAAAACAAAATAACAAGCGGGTCAATGTAAATAGTCCGGGTCGCCATTTGATGAACAGTTCAGCAGTCTTATGGCTTGGGGGTAAAAACTTTACAGGAGCCATTTTGGTCCCAGACTTGGCGCTCCGGTACCACGTGCCGTGCCATATATGACAGGTGTGGCTGGAGTCTTTTAAAATGTTTAGGGCCTCTTCCTCTAACGCCGCCTTGTATCGATGTCCTGGATGTCAGGGAGCGGTCCAATCTCAGGATGTATGGAGTGTTCACTGCACGGTCACGTTGTGAGGTCTGGGCAGCGTAGCAGACGCTGAGAAACACAAGACCAGAATCATGTCACGTTTCACATTGTACTTCAGCATCACAGGAATGTTGGATGCTATAGTGCAGTAATAAGCAAACGTGGAGGACAACTAAAACATTACACCAACATAAGAAACTGAGACTTTTTAGTCTGCCTGGAACGGTAGTACACTTCAACACACGAGAAAGCTGTTGTGGAAGGTGTGTGAAATGAATAGCATCAACATTCCTGTGGTTGATTTATAGTCAAAACTAGACATATGAACCACTCGCAGCTCTCTTGCCGAAACCAGACTGGTACCGACATGTAGAGCAGGACGTGAGAGAATCCAGATCAGTACCGACTTGTAGAGCAGGACGTGAGAGAGACATGCCTTGTTCTGTTCTAGAGATGCCTCGTTCTGTTCTAGAGATGCCTCGTTCTGTTCTAGAGATGCCTCGTTCTGTTCTAGAGATGCCTCGTTCTGTTCTAGAGATGCCTCGTTCTGTTCTAGAGATGCCTCGTTCTGTTCTAGAGATGCCTCGTTCTGTTCTAGAGATGCCTCGTTCTGTTCTAGAGATGCCTCGTTCTGTTCTAGAGATGCCTCGTTCTGTTCTAGAGATGCCTCAAGCGCTATGATTAAACTGGCTCTCATGAGGGCCGTCACAGGAAAGGAAGACCCAGAGGATAAATTAATTAGAGTTAATTGTACCTCAGATTGCAGCCCAAATAAATGCTTCAGAGTTCAAGTAACAGACATCTCAAGATCAACTTTTCAGAGGAGACTGCATGAATCAGGCCTTCATGGTCAAATTTCTGCAAAGAAACCATTACTAAAGGACACCAATAAGAAGAAGAGACGTGAAGAAACACAGGCACCAATAATAAGAAGAGACGTGAAGAAACACAGGCAATGGACATTAGACTGGTGGAAATATGTCCTAGAATTCAAGGCATACTTAACCAGCATGGCTACCACAGCATTCTGCAGCGAAACGCCATCCCATCTGGTTTGCACTTAGTGGGACTATCATTTGTTTTTCAACAGGACAATGACCCCCAAAAAAAACACACCTCCAGGCTGTGTAAGAGCTATTTGATGAAGAAGGAGAGTGATGGAATGCTGCATCAGATGACCTGGCATCAAGGCAAAGGGTGGCTACTTTGAAGAATCTAAAATATATTTTTATGTGTTTAACACTTTTTTGGTTACTACATGATTCCATATGTGTTATTTCATAGTCTATGTCTTTACTATTATTCTACAATGTAGAAAACAGTGAAAATAAAATAAAAAACTTGAATGAGTAGGTGTGTTACTGTAAAATGCGACAATTGTTTGTGCACAAGACTCACCAGGACTACTTTTTAAACCTACAGTATGTAACTATAATGCTACGTCAGATGTCAGCTAGGTATGATAAAGCATAGACAAACATTTGCATTGGCTGTGTTTGAGGCTTTGACAGATGTAATGTATGGTTTTGTTGGATGCATTTTGTTTTATGTCACTTTTTATCCCAGATGATGCTGATAATTTAACTTTGACAAAAATTTGGTATGAATAGTGCAAAACCTCTAAGATGAATTTGTTCCACAGGGAGTTTCACCTCAGAAAACAAACCATCAGAAAGAGAGACATCAATAAACATAGACCTTCAGGGATTCAGTTCTTGTTTAAGACCCAGGGGTCCAACCAGTAACAGTTGGACCAAAGCACCTTTCAAAACAAAGATTAAGTCAAATAATAAGAAAACATGACACTTTCCTTGATTTCAGATTCCATAAAGAACAAACTAATTAACGTTTTTCAAAGTTTTTAAAAAAAGTTTTTTAAAAATTTGCACACCCTTTGTAATCCACCCAGCCGCGACATGCCCAGCGACATAAGCTTACCAAAGGAGCTAAATGCCTTTATGCTCGCTTTGAGGTAAGCAACACAGAACCATGCATGAGAGCCCCAGTTGTTCAGTACTAATGTATGATCCTGCTCTCCGTAGTAAATGTAAGACCTTCAAACAGGTTAACATTCACAAGGCCGCTGGGCCAGATGGAATACCAGGCCACATCCTCAGAGTTTGCACTGGCTAGCTGGCAAATTACCCCGGAGCACTCACATCTATAGCCATGAAATGCTTTGAAAGGTTGGTCATGGTTCACACCATCATCCCAGACACCCTGGACACACTCCATTTTGCATTCCACCCCAACAGATGACGCAATCTCTATTGCACTCCATACTGCCCTCACTCACCTGGACAAAAGGAGTACCTATTTAAGAATGCTATTCATTGACTACGCTCAGCAATCAAAACCATAGTCCCTTCCAAGCTGACCACCAAGCTCAGGACCCTGGGTTTGAACACCTCCCTCTGCAACTGGATCCTGGACTTTCTGATGGGCCGCCCCCAGGTGGTGAGGGTAGGCAACAACACTTCCACCACACTGACCATCAACACAGGGGCCCCGCAGGGCTGTGTGCTTAGTCCCCTCCTGTATTCCCTGTTCACCCATGACTGCATGGCCGCGCACGAGTCTAACACCAAGTTTGCTGACGACACAACGGTGGTAAGACTTATCACTTAGGACGAAGAGGCAGCCTATAGGGCGGAGTTCAGAAACCTGGTTGTGTAGTGTAGGGACAACAACCTCTCCCTCAACGTCAGCAAGACACAGGAAGACACCGATCATGGACTAGAGGAAACGGAGGGGCGAACACACGCCCCCATCCACATCAATGGGGCGGTAGTGAAGCAGGTCGAGAGCTTCAAGTTCCTCAGTGTCCAAATCACTAAGAACTTAAGGTCCATACTCACAGTTGATAAGAGGGCATGACAGCACCTCTACACCTCAGGAGGCTGTTCTACAGCTGCACCATCGAAATAATCTTGATTGGCTGCATTACCGCTTGGAAAGGCAACTACAAGCCACCCGACCGCCAGGCGCTACAACGCAGGGTGCGTACGGCCCAGTCCATCACTCGGGCAGAGCTCCCTGCCATCCAGGACCAATATACCAGGCGTTGTCAAGAGCAAGTCCCCACGTTGCTGACGTTGTGAAAGACTCGAGCAACCACAGTGCACCACGTCTGGAACCAACACGACCCTGAACAAGTCATAGAAAAGAAAGGTGGACTGCGCTCTTTTAGACATCTTAAAGTCAATGCGCCTCCATACCAAATCTGACACTTTTTATGCATGTTTCTACACCCTTAAACACACAGCAACATGGGATTCCCAGGCCAACCCAGGCAACTGACAGTGTACTGGTATACTAAAAGACCAGAATCACATGAATAACATGCCAATCTGCTGCATAAATAAAATAATCCATTATATATTTTTTTTAGGTATTTGATAGTCCCAAAATGTTAAACATGTCAACAGACAAGTTACCAAAAATATTGGACTTTCATGATATGACGTCTCACCCCATCTCCTCCATCTTGGCCTGTGTCTGCCAGGAATCCACTTCCTGGTCTGTCCTGATTGGTTCCCCACAACTAAACCCTGCTGGGTGGAGCCTCCCTCTGTAGAGCAGATCCCAGAGTCTCTGCTGTCCTGGCAGATGTGCCTGTCGCTGTCCTGCTCCAGCTCTGAGGGGGGCGCTGTGAGGGGAGGAGGGACGTGTATCTCCAGTAGCACCACCTCAGGACAGATGGTCAGCTTACCACAGCACAGCTCCGCCTCTGAAACAGCAGCGAGAAGACTGGGCATGTCGGAGCCGGGGGAGTCACAGAGGTACTGGGGGGGGGAGAAAGATAAATTGTCATTGCTTATTCCCAACCACCCTTAAACACACAGACACACCCACCAACCAAGAGGATGGACGGTACACCTGAATATTACTGTTATGCTGTTTACTGTTGAGTAAGCGTTTGTGAGGCCTACCTCCTGGATGTGTGCAGGCAGCTGGATAGAAGGGTAAAAGGTGTTTTTGAGGACTCTGTAGAACCTGAAGAAGGCGTAGGAGGGAAGCAACACGAGCAGGAAACACACCATCATGGAGACCAGGAAGTACAGGAAGATCTGCCAGTACGGGGTGTCACCTGAGGACGAGAACAGTCACACTTTAGTGGCCTTATTATGCAATTACTCCTGTAAAACACGCTGTCTGGCATCTCTTACACACACATTACACAGGTAGGTAATTTGTCAAGCAATTTGGAAACCAATCTCCAAGCCTTTAGTGTGAAGTGTTCATTCCTACCCCCCGTCTGCATGCACTGGGGTTCTGTGTAGCTGCTAGTCTTGTTGTAGTAGTCGTAGCGAGACTGGATCATGACACAGTACCACGTCCAGGCCTCCAGCTCAGGCAGCGTCACCAGGTTGTTGCTAGAGTCCAACACTTTAGGCTTCAGACCCTGAACATCCAATAAGAACATGTTATAAAATCAGACAGTGTAGTGTTGAGAGACGCTGCCCTGTCTTGCACTACCCCCCCCCCCCCAGACGTTCCACTTATTTCACCCATTCCAGTAGGAGCACATGGGATTCTAGTGGTGAACTCATCATCAAGCCCTTCACAAGTTGAATCAGATGTGCTCGTCCTGAATACGTCTCAACAAGTGGAACGGTTGGGGGTACTCCAGGAACGGTTTGGGACATAGAGATGATATATAAATCATACCCATCTGCTCTGGTGTAACACAGGGACACAGCAGAAGAGTTATTGATGTTGTTTCAACTGGAAGAGTTCCAGAGAACATGGAACAACTGACATAGAACACTTCAAAACCTTCCAGAATACAAAGCACCATCATAGAACACTTCAAAACCTTCCAGAATACAAAGCACCATCATAGAACACTTCAAACCCTTCCAGAATACAAAGCACCATCATAGAACACTTCAAACCCTTCTAGAATACAGAGCACCAACCAGTTATCTGCATTGAAAGCCTTATTAGAACACACTTGTGTTCCTATCTTTAAGTTTATTGTTTAGTGTTACACCATGTTGTAGCTTCTGGTATTTTATAGCAGTCCCAGGGTTACTGAGGGGAGGCCCAGGTGACAGCAGTCCCAGGGTTACTGAGGGGAGGCCGAGGTGAAAGCAGTCCCAGGGTTACTGAGGGGAGGCCCAGGTGATAGCAGTCCCAGGGTTACTGAGGGGAGGCCCAGGTGACAGCAGTCCCAGGGTTACTGAGGGGAGGCCCAGGTGACAGCAGTCCCAGGGTTACTGAGGGGAGGCCCAGGTGATAGCAGTCCCAGGGTTACTGAGGGGAGGCCCAGGTGATAGCAGTCCCAGGGTTACTGAGGGGAGGCCGAGGTGAAAGCAGTCCCAGGGTTACTGAGGGGAGGCCCAGGTTATAGCAGTCCCAGGGTTACTGAGGGGAGGCCCAGGAGTCTTTAGAGGCCACAAAACAAGGCAGAAGGTTGTGCCAGTACCTGAGGGTCATCAGAGCGGCTCCAGTACAGGATGCGGTAGTACAGGTAGAGGACGTGTTCCTTCATGGAGTGCTGGGTGCTGGTCACGGGGTCAGAGATGGTCACGTCCAGCAGGTTCCCCACAGGAGCCATCTCCACCCTGGACGGTGGGCCCAACGAAGCTAGACAGGGGGAAGAACAGATAAGACCAAAATAAACTCACTAATAATCAATAGTCGCCACACAGGCAACTCCAGAGTCCTGGGAATGATTCTTGGTGAAGGACAGATTAACTGTCTCTGTGCTAGTTGTGTGTGAGGGTGGCTGTGCGTGTTGGCGTGTCGCTGTGTGTGAGTTATATTTTCATTTTATTCAACCAGGTAAGACCCATTGAGGTTAAAAGCCTATTTTGTGAGGGGCGACCTGACAAGAAGGAAAAACAGGGAAATAGCAGCGTGTCCAGAAAATATTACAGAAAAATACAAAAGCTGTGTTCGAATACCCACACTAACATACTATATATACACACACTACATACTATTTGTTAATTTTATTATACTGTAAACTAAACGGTATTCTTTCAGTTGAGCGTACCCGTCTATCCCGGAAGTTGATGCTGTTGCTTTGCAACCGCTTGCTAGATTGTTAGAATAACAAATTATTAGCTGGGACATCATACAAACTTTGGCCGTGTTCTTAAATTCAATCTGGGAGTGGCAGAGCACGCTCTGGGCGTTCCTAAATTCAGAGCGTTGTCAGATTATCTGTTCATAAGCGCCCAGAGCGCACACTGGACGCTCTGGTGGAGGGCTAGGGTTGATCCAAGTGTTCTGACCTCAGCTTGGGTGCTTGGCTGCCGTTGTAACTGGCTAATGTTGGCTAGCTTGCTAGCTACATCCAGACACAAATGAGAGAACACTTCACTCTGACCATTTTACTCGCCCTAGCAGAGCTGGTTAGGCTAGTTTCATGTTATCCAGAGTGTTGGTAACCAACTGTGCTGCTGGCAACAATTTAATCATGCTTTTAAAATGATAATTATAATAATATTTTTTTTAAGATCGCCAGAGCGAATTAATAATGTCCACTGAGAATAATATAATAATAATATAATATATGGCATTTAGCTGACGCTTTTATCCAAAGCGACTTACAGTCATGTGTGCATACATTCTACGTATGGGTGGTCCCGGGAATCGAACCCACTACCCTGGCGTTACAAGCGCCATGCTCTACCAACTGAGCCACAGAAGGACCACACTAAGAACACACTAAGACTACACAACTTAACTAAATTAAATAGCATATAGTTGATCTACTGGCAAGTCCGATGTATTAGTAGCCAACTAACATTAGGTAGCTAGCTAACATACCGGTACATACTACTGTAATATGCTATGTGGTTCGTAAGGATAGCGTAGCTAACAAAATGTGTAACTTATTTGAAAAGTAATTACTTTATGACATTACTCAACATTTGTCATAATTAGTTAAAGCAATGAATTTGTATCCTCTCTCATCAGACCTCGGCTGCATATTTTCCACCAAATACATAAAATCTGAAAATGTTGTGAAGCCACACCCCCTTTTTTGAGGAATTGCATTATGGGCCCTAAAGTACAGAAATAGTGTCCTCTGCGTGTATACTTCAACAAATTTAGGACCACATCTGGGAATTGTCATACTAACTGTAAAATGGTATAGAGACAGCTTGATCCCCTCTGTCGAAGGCGCTTGGACCTTCTTTTGATATTTTCAATGGTATTGTTAACAAACACACCCCCATAAAGAAAATGAGAATTACAAAAAATAAATAAAAATAATAATATTATAATCCAGCCCCTGTTTCGACCGCGATCATGCAGAGTTACTCCACCTCAAGAATTGCATTTGGCGAAAGGCTCAGCACACACATACTCAGGCTGACTGGCTATCGCTCAGGCAAATGAGAAATAAGTGCACTCAGGCTATGCGGAAGGCCAATGTCAGTTACTTTAAGGAGCAGTTCTAGCTCTGTGGGTCTAACACCAAGAAGTTCTGGAAAACGGTTAAAGACCTGGAGAATAAACCTGCCTCCTCACAGCCGCATATGTCCCTTAATGTTGATGTGGTTGTTACTGACAAGAACATGGCTGAGCTTTTAAAAAAAAAAAAAAAAATCACCATTTCATTAAGTCAGGGTTCCTATTTGACTCAGCCATGCCTCCCTGCCCGTCCAACATTTCCTCATCTCCCAGCCCTTCTAATGCGACTATCCCCGATGCTCCTCCCTCTTTTTCCCCTCCCCCGCTACAAAGTCTGCTTTGTGTGATTCATCGTTGTCTCTACCTTCTTGCCCTTTGTGCTGTCGTCTGTGCCCAATAATGTTTGTACCATGTTTTGTGTTGCTACCAAGTTGTGTTGCCACCATGCCGTGTTGTCATGTGTTGCTGCCTTGCTATGGTGTTGTCTTTGGGCTCTCTTTATGTAGTGATGTGTGTTTTGTCCTATATTTATATTGTATTTCTTTTTAATCCCAGACCCCCGTCCCTGCAGGAGGCCTTTTGGTAGGGTGACATTATAAATAAGAATTTGTTCTTAACTGACTTCTCTGGTTAAATAAAAATCCATACTATGCCAAATAAGCATGTACATCAAAAATAGTATGGTTAGTATGAGTATTCGAACACAGCTAAAGTGTCACAAGTTATATACACTGCTCAAAAAAATAAAGGGAACACTTAAAACAACACAATGTAACTCCAAGTCAATCACACTTCTGTGAAATCAAACTGTCCACTGAGGAAGCAACACTGATTGACAATAAATTTCACATGCTGTTGTGCAAATGGAATAGATAACAGGTGGAAATTATAGGCAATTAGCAAGACACCCCTAATAAAGGAGTGGTTCTGCAGGTGGTAACCACAGACCACTTCTCAGTTCCTATGCTTCCTGGCTGATGTTTTGGTCACTTTTGAATGCTGCCAGTGCTTTCACTCTAGTGGTAGCATGAGACGGAGTCTACAACCCACACAAGTGGCTCAGGTAGTGCTGCTCATCCAGGATGGGACATCAATGCGAGCTGTGGCAAGAAGGTTTGCGGTGTCTGTCAGCATTAGTGTCCAGAGCATGGAGGCGCTACCAGGATACAGGCCAGTACATCAGTAGATGTGGAGGAGGCCGTAGGAGGGCAACAACCCAGCAGCAGGACCGCTACCTCTGCATTTGTGCAAGGAGGAGCAGGAGGAGCACTGCCAGAGCCCTGCAAAATGACCTCCAGCAGGCCACAAATGTGCATGTGTCTGCTCAAACAGTCAGAAACAGACTCCGTGAGGGTGGTATGAGGGCCCGACGTCCACAGGTGGGGGTTGTGCTTACAGCCCAACACCGTGCAGGACGTTTGGCATTTGCCAGAGAACACCAAGATTGGCAAATTCGCCACTGGCGCCCTGTGCTCTTCACAGATGAAAGCAGGTTCACACTGAGCACGTGACAGACATGACAGTCTGGAGACGCTGTGGAGAACGTTCTGCTGCCTGCAACATCCTCCAGCATGACCGGTTTGGCGGTGGGTCAGTCATGGTGTGGGGTGGCATTTCTTTCGGGGGCCGCACAGTCCTCCATGTGCTCGCCAGAGGTAGCCTGACTGCCATTAGGTACCGAGATGAGATCCTCAGACCCCTTGTGAGACCATATGCTGGTGCGGTTGGCCCTGGGTTCCTCCTAATGCAAGACAATGCTAGACCTCATGTGGCTAGAGTGTGTCAGCAGGTCCTGCAAGAGGAAGACATTGATGCTATGGACTGTTCCCCAGACCTGAATCCAATTGAGCACACCTGGGACATCATGTGTCGCTCCATCCACCAACGCCACGTTGCACCAGACTGTCCACGAGTTGGCGGATGCTTTAGTCCAGGTCTGGGAGGAGATCCCTCAGGAGACCATCCGCCACCTCATCAGGAGCATGCCCAGGCGTTGTAGGGAGGTCATACATGCACGTGGGGGCCACACACACTACTGAGCCTCATTTTGACTTGTTTTAAGGACATTACATCAAAGTTGGATCAGTCTGTAGTGTAGTTTTCCACTTTAATTTTGAGTGTGACTCCAAATCCAGACCTCCATGGGTTGATAAATTTGATTTCCATTGATCATTTGTGTGATTTTGTTGTCAGCACATTCAACTATGTAAAGAAAAAAGTATTTAAGAATTTCATTCATTCAGATCTAGGATGTGTTACTTTAGTGTTCCCTTTATTTTTTTGAGCAGTGTATATATTTGAAGATGAGAAACAAATGCAGCTATCACAAAGAGTGTCATCGATCAGCGTCTTAAAAACAGTGTCTTTGCCTAACTCCCATAACTTTAATATCTTTCAAAGCATATTCCAGGATGAAGGCATTATGGGGAAAAAATAAATTGCCTCCCCCACCTCGGTCCCAGCCTCCCCCACCTCGGTCCTAGTCTTAGGAACAGACAAGGACAGCAGCGACTGTGAAGGAAGACTGTATTGAGTGACTGATCTGGTCAGCGACGAACAGAGATACAAAGGGAGTTGTCCCATCAATGCTTTGTATACAAAAGTGTACCAGTGCTTTAGCCTCCTGGTGGAGAGAGAGGTACATTGCACCATGGGTAATTACATTTACATTTAAGTAATTTAGCAGACGCTCTTATCCAGAGCGACTTACAAATTGGTGCAAACACCTATGACAACCAGTGGAACAGCCACTTGCATCTAAATCTTGTTGGGGGAGAAGGGGGGTGAGAAGGATTACTTACCCTTACTTACCCTATCCTAGGTATTCCTTGAAGAGGTGGGGTTTCAGGTGTCTCCGGAAGGTGGTGATTGACTCCGCTGTCCTGGCGTCGTGAGGGAGTTTGTTCCACCATTGGGGGCCAGAGCAGCGAACAGTTTTGACTGGGCTGAGCGGGAACTGTACTTCCTCAGTGGTAGGGAGGCGAGCAGGCCAGAGGTGGATGAACGCAGTGCCCTTGTTTGGGTGTAGGGCCTGATCAGGGCCTGGAGGTACTGAGGTGCCGTTCCCCTCACAGCTCCGTAGGCGAGCACCATGGTCTTGTAGCGGATGCGAGCTTCAACTGGAAGCCAGTGGAGAGAGCGGAGGAGCGGGGTGACGTGAGAGAACTTGGGAAGGTTGAACACCAGACGGGCTGCGGCGTTCTGGATGAGTTGTAGGGGTTTAATGGCACAGGCAGGGAGCCCAGCCAACAGCGAGTTGCAGTAGTCAAGACGGGAGATGACAAGTGCCTGGATCGTACTCTGCGGATGTTGTAGAGCATGAACCTACAGGAACGGGACACCGCCTTGATGTTAGTTGAGAACGTCAGGGTGTTGTCCAGGATCACGCCAAGGTTCTTAGCGCTCTGGGAGGAGGACACAATGGAGTTGTCAACCGTGATGGCGAGATCATGGAACGGGCAGTCCTTCCCCGGGAGGAAGAGGAGCTCCGTCTTGCTGAGGTTCAGCTTGAGGTGGTGATCCGTCATCCACACTGATATGTCTGCCAGACATGCAGAGATGCGATTCGCCACCTGGTCATCAGAAGGGGGAAAGGAGAAGATTAATTGTGTAGCATTTGTTTCAAATCTTACTTAAAGCACCATGATACACTATGTCCAGAGTTTAAGGTACTTGTGGAGGCCTGCATATAGACAATATCACCATAATCGAGGACCGATAACAAAGTGCTTTGAACAAGATAATTTGACAGACATTGAAAAGCAAGATTTGTTCCTAAAATAGAAACCCAATTGCAACTAGTTTCTTCGTCAATGTTATTAATGTGCTGTTTAAAATTCAGCTTTTAATCCAACTAATTCCCAAGATCCTTATAGGAGGTGACCCTATCAATTTGCTGGCCTTTCATAGTTAAAATCTGAAAGTGACTCCAACTAAATATAAGGAAAAAAATGCACAAGCTTCAATTTGAAAAGATGTCTCTGAATAACATCAAAAGCCAACTATAACTCCAGAAAAGTGATCTCAATATTAGATGTGCAAGAATAAGTCATTGTGGCATCAGCATACAGATGGAGATTTGCAGAGTCAACAGTCTTCCCTATGTAATTTATATAGTGTAAAAAAGATCGGACCTAAAGTGAAGCCCTGGGGGACGCCTATCGTAAGTCTTCGAAACTCAGATTCCATACCCTGCTGTGCTACACACTGTTCTGTCAGAAAGGTAGTTTTGGAACCAATACAATGCATCAACACTTAAACATTTACTCTATTCAACAGCAGGGCATGGTTAATAGTGTCAAAGGCCTTTGACAAGTCGATAGAAAGTGAGCATCTAGAAAATAACCAACATTATTGCAGTAATTTTCCTATACTGCCCTACCAAGCAAAACTGTCAGTAACTGCTCAGTAACTGCTCATTTGCTACAGTAAATACATGCTTAATCATGTGGACAAGTATCCTGCCTCTATTGTATTGAGTTGTGGTGAAAATCGGGGTCATGTTAACAGTTACTGTATAAAGTTACTGTGAAACCAAGGTAAATAAAAGTAATTTTCCACAGATCCACACTATGAGCAGTTACTGCCTTTTTGCTTGGTAGGGCAGCATACTGGGCTCTAAAACCTAACTGGAATTGAGAACCTGAAAAAAACTCAAACTCAGTTTTTTTCCTAAATGTTTGGATGTGCAGACAGTTTAGACATGGGACGATAGTTATCCAATTGGGACATATCTCCACCCTTAACGTAAAGGTGACGTAGGCTGCTTTCCAGACTTTAGGAATGGTATTACTCGCCAATGAAATATTTAATATATGAGTGAGAGGGGCAGCAATAATCTCGGCACCCATTATTTGAAGAATTAGGGTTCAATTCATCCAGGCCAGCCGGCTTTCTCAATACCAATAGATTTGAGTGCCTTTACAACTTCTGAAAGCTCAATCAACACACGCGCGTGTGTGTGTGTGTGTGTGTCTGTGTGTGTGTGTGTGTCTGCGTGCGTGTGTGTGTGTGTGTGTGTCTGCGTCTGCGTGTGTGTGTCTGTGTGTGTGGCTGTGTGTGTGTGTGTGGCTGTGTGTGTGTGTGTGTGTGTGTGTGTGTGTGGCTGTGTGTGTGTGTGTGTGTGTGGCTGTGTGTGTGTGTGTGGCTGTGTGTGTGTGTGGCTGTGTGTGTGTGTGTGGCTGTGTGTGTGTGTGTGGCTGTGTGTGTGTGTGTGGCTGTGTGTGTGTGTGTGGCTGTGTGTGTGTGTGTGTGGCTGTGTGTGTGTGTGGCTGTCTGTGTGTGTGTGTGGCTGTGTGCGCGTGTGTGGCTGTGTGCGCGTGTGTGGCTGTGTGCGCGTGTGTGTGTTGGTGTTTAAATGTGACTGTCTGCAACTGTGTTTATTTTCTTCTCTCATTTAGTTTATTTTTCCATCTGTGCCCAAGTCTGTCTGCCTTCTCCCATTCCTCTCACCGTTTTTATCAGGACAGAAGTCTTTGTTGACCCAGTCCGAGTTGACTCCGCCTGCGCTGGCTTGGACTCGGAGCACGTACGCGCCCAGGTAGCGCAGATTAGAACCTGTGAGGTCACAGCGGGTGCGTGTGGTCCTTTCACACACACGGCTCCAGTTCTGAATCTTAATCTTCATCTTGTACTTCCTGTTGGGGAGTGAGCGAGAGGGTCAGTGATGAGAGCCAGTCTTGGCCTAATACCAGATCATGACTCTCATGGTGGTAAAATAAAGCAGACGAGTCACTGTTTGGGTGTAGGAGGTGAACTACAGTATCATGTGACATGTAGGAGGTGAACTACAGTATGTGACATGTAGGAGGGGAGGTGAACTACAGTATGTGACATGTAGGAGGGGAGGTGAACTACAGTATGTGACATGTAGGAGGTGAACTACAGTATGTGACATGTAGGAGGTGAACTACAGTATGTGACATGTAGGAGGTGAACTACAGTATGTGACATGTAGGAGGTGAACTACAGTATGTGACATGTAGGAGGTGAACTACAGTATGTGACATGTAGGAGGTGAACTACAGTATGTGACATGTAGGAGGGGGAGGTGAACTACAGTATGTGACATGTAGGAGGGGAGGTGAACTACAGTATGTGACATGTAGGAGGGGAGGTGAAATACAGTATGTGACATGTAGGAGGGGGAGGTGAAATACAGTATGTGACATGTAGGAGGGGTCTGGTGTGAGTGCATCTGGTGACTTACGCCATGTACTCTACAGTGAAGGTAACAGAGTTGCCTGTGGTCGTCTGGTCCCAGTCCCACGTCAGTACATACTGTGTGTTCAGGGTGAGCAGAGTCAGATTCTGAGGTTGAGGCAGCTCTGCAAGCACTGGAACACAGAGAGCAAGACAGGCAGACCGGGTCACTGAATAGTTCTTCACTGTTTGGTACAGTGTTGTTTATATGTTACATGATGGGAGTTGGATATAATCAACTGATTCAGCAGCAAACTTGAAGTTAAAATAGCCTCAACATTTGCATACTTTAGGCTTTGCATTTCATCACTACTTCACAGCCAACCACCAATTCACATGTCCTGTGGACAATATGAAATATACAAAAAAAAGAGGAATTGATCCCATATTTAAAATCTCTGAAGAACCAATAATCAAACATACCCCTGTGGTGAGAAAGAAACAATTGACTGGCAACAATGACAGTGACCTCACTAGCCAGCGTTTCCATTGGCCGATTCCACGCCAGCGTTTCTATTGGCCGATGCCACGCCAGCGAGAAATATTTTCAGTATGTCAGAATGTTCTTGTAATTGTCACATAGGAACAGCATTGGGAGGAAGGATGTTTAACATGCGGTTTACCTATGTAGCAAACTATTATTATTATCATTTAAACATGATTAAAGTGGCCATTTAAGACCCTAATGATCTGTAAACCGTACATTATAGACATCTTGGCGTCATTATAACTCCTTGTTGTGTTCTCTCAAATAAGGAGTATGTCTAGACTCAAATAATTGCCACATTCATTTATTCAACATTAAACTACGCTTTTTTGATTTCTTATTTTTTGGGATACTGTTTGTTTGTAACAATATATACTTTTTCAAACATGTCAAATTTCCAGAGTGGGCTCTGGTACTTTTAATGATGTGACCCACCTAGACATTTACATTATCCAGTGCATTCAGAAAGTGCTCAGACCCCTTGACTTTTCCACATTTGGTTCACTTATTCTAAAATTGAGATTTTCCCGCAAACTACACACAATAATGACAAAACAAAAAGAGTTTTTAAATTTTTGGGATAATGCATTAAAAAATACAAAACTGAAATATCACATTTACATAATGATTCAGACCATTTACTCAGTACTTTGTTGAAGCACATTTGGAAGCGATAACAGCCTCGAGTCTTCTTGGGTATAAAGCTACAAGTTTGGCACACCTGTATTTGGGGAGTTTCTCCCATTCTTCTCTGCAGATCCTCTCAAGCTCTGTCAGGTTGGATGGGGAACGTCACTGCACAGGTATTTTCAAGTCTTTCCAGAGATGTTTGATCAGGTTCAAGTCCGGGGTCTGGCTGGGCCACTCAACGACATTCAGAGAGTTGTCCCGAAGCCACTCCTGCGTTGTCTTGGCTGTGTGCTTAGGGTCGTTGTCTTGTTGAAAGGTGAACCTTTGCCCAAGTCTGAGGTCCTGAGCAGGTTTTCATCAAGGATCTCTCTGTACATCTTTACCTCGATCCTGATTAGTCTCCCAGTCCACAGAGGAATTCTGCATTTCTGTCAGAGTGACCATCAGGTTCTTGGTCACCTCCATGACCAAGGCCCTTCTCCCCCAATTTCTCAGTTTGGCCGGGCAGGAAGAGTCTTGGTGGTTCCAAACTTCTTCCATTTAAGAATGGTGGGAGGATACTGTACTCTTGGTGACCTTGAATGCTGCATACATGTTTTGGTAAATTCCCCAGATCTGTGCATCGACACATTCCTGTCTCGGAGCTCTACGGACAATTCCTTCGATGGCCTGGTTTTTGCTCTGACATACACTGTCAACTGTGGGACCTTATATAGACAGGCGTGTGCCTTTCCAAATCATGTGCAATCAATTGAATTTACCACAGGTGGACTCCAATCAAGTTGTAGAAACATCTCAAGGATGATCAATGGAGACAGGATGCACCTGAGCTCAATTTCAGGTCTCATAGCAAAGGGTCTGAATACTTATGGAAACAAGATACGTTTTTTTTTTTAAATACATTTGCAAATATTTCTAAAAACCTGTTTTTGCTTTGTCAATATGGGTATTTTTACCTTTATTTAACTAGGCAAGTCAGTTAAGAACATATTCTTATTTACAATGAAGGCCTAGGAACAGTGGGTTAACTGCCTTGTTCAGGGGAACAGTGGGTTAACTGCCTTGTTCAGGGGAACAGTGTGTTAACTGCCTTGTTCAGGGGTAGAATGGCAGATTTCTTCGTTGCCAGCTCGGGGATTCAATCTAGCAACTTTTCGGTTACTAGCCCAACGCTCTAACCACTAGGTGGTCTGCTTCATATTGTGTGTAGATTGTAGATTGATGAGGAAAATGTTTAATTAATCAATTTTAGAATAAGGCTGTAACGTAACAGAATGTGGTAAAGTACCTTCTAAATGTACCAATCATAGCCCACCTTTAGGATTGGGGCAGCAGGGTAGCCTAGTGGTTAGAGTGTTGGACTAGTAACCGAAAGGTTGCAAGTTCAAATCCCCGAGCTGACAAGGTACAAATCTGTCGTTCTGCCCCTGAACAGGAAGTTAACCCACTGTTCCTAGGCCGTCATTGAAAATAAGAATTTGTTCTTAACTGACTTGCCTTGTTAAATAAAAGGTAAAATAGTAAAAAATAAAATACGAACACCGTAACAAATTAGAAACACCTTACATCGGATAGGTTTGCTAAATTCTTTAAACTACAAATATTCTTAGTCATGCTGTACATAGCTGTCCAACTCTGCAAAAAAAAGGCACATTTACAAAAACATTTGGGAGCAGAGTTTGAGAGCTGGGCCCGATTTCCCAGTGCAGTTTCCACAAAAAACATAGTTCTTAAAGTTGCACTTGAAAACACTCGTGATCTAACGGCTGCCTCAGACCCCTTGCAGTACAGCTAAGTGCATCGTGAGATGCTTTTTTTTGGCCTCCCGTGTCACTTCATCCATTAGAAGATTTGCGCTAAACATTAAATCACATGGTTTTATCTGGTTGCTCTGTGACTGTGATAACCCGAGAACAAAATTTGACTACAATAAAGTTGCCAATGTCTTTGCAAATGATCCAAAACAAGCCACGAATAGCAACATGCTTCAAATGAAAACTCAGATGACTGCGTTAAAATAAAAACAGCAGGCTTATTACACACTAAAGACAATGGTCTAAATATCCCCTGCGGTCGGTTTAGTCATCTTGCTTGGTTAATTTTGTCTTATAACAGTAGCTGGGTTCAAAAACACTTTTGTCACATAGCTAACCAAAGTTAGCAAACGTGTCACTTTTTGACTGTGTACATGTCACGCAAGCAAGGAATGATCATTATGTTGTTTGACCTGGATGCTTCATGCTTCACAGTGCATTCGGAGAGTTTTCAGAACCCTTGAATTTTTCCACATTTTATTTACGATTTTATTTCTAAAACATAAGTATTCAGACCCCTTTGCCTACGAGACTCAAGAATTGAGCTCAGATGCATCCTGCTTCCATTGATCATCCTTAAGATGTTTCTACAACTTGGAGTCCACCTGTGGTCAATTCAATAGACTGGACAAGATTTGAAAAGGCACACACCTGTCTAGGTAAATTGCAACAGTTCTTAGGCGTTTTTAGTGCGCACGTGTGGGGTGCCGCCTACACAGCCAGGATGCCTGCTAAACCAAGTATAACTATAAGAAATCGAAGATGTGTCAAATTATATCCAGCTCAGGGGCTCCAGCTATGCATTTGGTTTGCTAACTAAGTGGCTAGATGTCAAGATTAAGTTTATTTGTCACTGTAGAGACATTAAATCCCATCCTGGATCGAGACCCCTGTTGCCTAAATTGTTGTGGAAGAACTGCGCAGATGCAAAATCTGGCGAGAGAATTTCAGTAAAATCTCCATTGGTATTTAACATCTCCAAATAGTCTTAAATATTTGCTCCGAATTCAACGATATCTGCAGAAAGAAACGGGCGTTAGCTATGACATGACACATTGACTCTGAAAATATATATTTTGGTTATTGAACTACAGTAAATAAAGTGGATTTACATCCGGTAACAGAGTTGCGGTAACGGAATTTAGTCATGGGTCCCTGGTCTGTACTACACGGAAATGCATAATTCTGAATGTTATTCTCTTCATGGTGATGTAGCACATGCAGGGCTCTACAGTGCAAACACTTTTTTTTCACCTTTACTTAATAACCAGGCAAGTCAGTTAAGAACAAATTCTTATTGTCGATGACAGCCTAGGAACAGTGGGTTAACTGCCTGTTCAGGGGCAGAACGACAGATTTGTACCTTGTCAGCTCGGGGGTTTGAACTTGCAACCTTCCGGTTACTAGTCCAACACTCTAACCACTAGGCTACCCTGCCACTCTAACCTGTGTGACTAGGATAAAACATTTTTTTATTTAGGAGCACCAATGCACCTGGAACAATTAAGTATTCTAGCAATATCAGAGCAAATATTTTGCATTGTGTTCCTAAATTTCTGTGTGCCCCGCCTACATTTCTCAACTTCAACACGCATGTGCTCCTTATAAAATATGTCAACGACAGCGTAGACCCAAGTAAGTACACAAAAGGTCTGCAATATGCAATATCCTCCTTTGCATACTTGGGCATTATTCTAAACGAGCTCTGCATCAAAACAAGACGAAATTTGGTTGTTCCGGACCAAATCTGAACCAAGCATAGACATCTAAGTACACCACAGCACAGCTCAGTAGAGTACAGTGTACTCAAGTCGTGTGATCTACTGTGTACTGTACAGTAATGTACTCTACTTCACTGTACTCTACTGTGCTGTCCAAACTTGTGAACCCAACGATGGTGTGACTACTATAAATTCCAAAATGTAGCCAATTGCAGAAATTCCACTACCGAATTTTTCATAAATTCGATTAACAATTTGGTAATGGAGTTGTTTTAATCACTTAATTCATATCAGTAAAAACACTGACTGAAAGGTCTAATTGTACTTGTTTCTTCCATTATCCTCCCTCATGAAAGACATTTGAAAATACACACCACATGGCCAAAAGTATGAGGACGCCTGCTCATCAAACATCTCATTCCAAAATCATGGCCATTAATATGGAGTTGGTCCCCCGTTTGCTGCAATAACACCCTCCACTCTTCTGGGAAGGATTTCCACTAGATGTTGGAACATTGCTGCAGGGACTTGCTTCCATTCAGCCACAAGCATTTGTAAGGTTGGGCACTGATGTTGGGTGATTAGGCCTGACTCGTAGTCGGCATTCCAATTCATCCCAAAGGTGTTCAATAGGGTTGAGGTCAGGGCTCTGTGCAGGCCAGTCAAGTTCTTCCACACCGATCTCAACAAACCATTTCTAAATGGATCTCACTTTGTGCATGGGGGCATTATCATACCGAAACAAGAAATGGCTTCCCCAAATTGTTGTCACAAAGTTTGAAGCACAGAATTGTCTAGAAGGTCGTTGTAGTTGAAGACTTATCTCCCTCACCAACTTTAAACATCTGCTATCGGAGCAGCTAACCGATCGCTGCAGCTGTACATAGTCCATCGGTAAATAGCCCACCCAATTTACCTACCTCATCCCCATACTGTTTTTATTTATTTACTTTTCTGCTATTTTGCACACCAGTATCTCTACCTGCACATGACCATGTGATCATTTATCACTCCAGTGTTAATCTGCTAAATTGTAATTATTCACCTACCTCCTCATGCCTTTTGCACACAATGTATATAGACTTTTTTTTATTTATTAAAAAATAAATACAAATTCTACTGTGTTATTGACTTGTTAATTGTTTACTCCGTGTGTAACTGTGTTGCTGTCTGTTCACACTGCTTTGCTTTCTCTTGGCCAGGTCGCAGTTGTAAATGAGAACTTGTTCTCAACTAGCCTACCTGGTTAAATAAAGGTGAATAAATAAATAAATAAGTATCATTAAGATTTCCCTTCACTGGAACTAAAGGGGCCTTGACCAAACCATGAAAAACTGCCCAACCCATTATTCTTGCTCGAAACGTTACAGTTGGCACTATGCATTCGGGCAAATAGCGCCCTCCTGGCCGTCGCCAAACCGATTTTGAAAATGCATGCTTGAACGTGCCAATAGGCTCGAGCTCGCTTGTTAGGCTCTGCCCACCTCCTTGCTCGTTCTACCTACTCAGATTAAATTTGCGCCCATTTGGAAACGACAGACTGTGGTGTATTTGGTTAATCCCTAGTCCAAATTAATGTACAGGTTTTGTTTAAAGCGCAAATTGTCTCGAAAACAAAACAGCCAAATACTCCGTCTAAACGTGAATCGATTCACAATTCCGGTATGGTTCTAGCAACAAATCCCTTTACTGTCATATCACATCAAAATAATTTAACAAACGCAAAATATACTTACTGTACACCGGTTTAACGATTAACACAGTTGCAGCCGACAGTATTTTTCAGTGAAAACACATTTTCGGCGTCTGTCTTTGTTGAATTAAACATAGGTGTTCGGAGACGCTGATGGCTTAGCTAATTAGCACAGGCAACGGTTTTCCGTTAACAAGCACTGTAACGTGGAAATATGGCTCAGTTCAATCCAATCCTAACCCTGTGTTATGGAACCGGGAGTCAAGGACGAGCTGTGCGTTCGTGAATTCAACTCTGGCCATCTATTCCGACTCCAGAGCGCTCTCGTCTGAGCGCCGGAGTGCAGAATAACTGTTTACAAATACTCAACACTTGTTGAATATGACCAGTGTCAGTAAACGTCGGCAAAAAAACACAATACAATTATTGCCAGCAGCACAGGCACCATCCCTCTAGATAACATGAACACAACCAGCTCTTCTAGCTTGGGTACTTGACTGCGGTTGATGTCGGAACGCTCCGATCAACCCTACGCCTCCCAAAGGTGTTCAATAGGGTTGAGGTCAAGGGCTCTGCAGTCCAGTCAAGTGTGCGCTCTGAATTTATGAACGGACAATCTGACAATACTTTGCATTTGCGAAAGTCCAGAGCACCCTGGCACTCCAGAGGGAATTGGACGCGAAAACGTAACAATTGTATCCATATAAAATCGGGGCCAACATCTATATAGCTAATCCCAAATTTCGTCCTAACGTAGCTATCGAGTGGTGCAGCGGGCTAAGGCACTGCATCTCAGTGCTAGGGTTAGGATTACCACACCGCCGAGAGCCTGAAAACCAGCTTCTATCTCAAAGCCATCAGACTGTTAAACAGCAATCACTAACACAGACAGGCTGCTGCCTACATACAGACTTTAAATCATTGGCCACTTTAATAAATTGATCACTAGTCACTTTAATAATGTTTACATAACTTGCATTACTCATCTCATATGGATATACTGTATTTTATACCATCTATTGCATCTTACCTATGCTGCTCGGGCATTGCTCATCCATATAAATATATTCTTACTTAGATATATGTATATTGTTGTTGTGGAATTGTTAGGTTACATATTAGATATTGCTGCACTGTCGGAACTGGAAGCATGAGCATTTTGCTACACTCACAATAACATCTGCTAATCATGCTAATCATGTGTATGTGACCATTAAGATTTGATTTAGAGGCATCACTACAGACCCTGGTTCGATCCCGGGCTGTATCACAACCAGCAATTGGCCCAGCGTTGTCCTGGTTAGGGGAGGGTTTGGTCGGGGTAGGCTGTCATTCACCGATTTGCCTAGTTAAATAAAGATTTACAAATATATGTTTTAAAAAAAAGAAATCAATTTACAGGGATCTCTAACTACGGCTAAATGAGCTAGTTGCTGTACTTACCATTGGTTATTGGGAGAGACCAGAGGAGAACGAGTGCAAAGCCCACCTTCATGATGAATAATGATTATTTAACAAGTAATCCAACGGTACGTTTTCCCCCCAAAAAAAATACCTTCACAGATCATTCATCTTCCCACTCCCAGCTTTAGTTGCTGTGGCCGGTTGATTTGGTCCCGGTTCAATGGAACATCACCGGATAGACAACCCTATATGGACGCCAACGCAATGACATATATGGAGATGTATGAATGACGTCGGAACTCAGTAACTTTACTCTGATTGGTCCTACGTGATTACGTTTTTTTTCTACAGATAGATAGCTTTGGCAATGTTAACACATGTTTCCCATGCCCATAAAGCCCATTGAATTGAATAGATAGCTTCTTAGCTAGTTCGTTTGCAATAACAACATTATATTTGTTAATAGCAAATCTGAATGCGATGCACACGAGGTCTATTCACAAAACGACCAGCTAGCCATTGTTTAGCTAACACTAGCTAGATGGGTGACGCATTTATTTATTTGTATTTCGCCTTTATTTAACTAGGCACGTAAATTAAAAACAAATTCATATGTACAGTGGTAAACTGTGCGAATAGTGTTGTTGCACGTATACCTAGCAGGTACATTTAATTTAAAACCACAACACTCTTCGCCCAGTTTAACACTGTAAAAAGGAATGTGTTCTTAATTTACGTGCCTAGTTAAATAAATAAAAATGTATCACCCATCTACTTTAATGCATAGAAAATCAGTGTCTTTATTGCAGCGTCAAGATCAGAGCTCCAACAAGATCGTTTTGAGACCTAGCTAGCAAAAGAACTGTGTTGTACCAATGCCAATACAAAATTAAAAATAACACACCTCAACATCAAATGTCTTTAATCCCACCTGGTCTATCAGAGGTCAACATGGAGCTACCAGCATACATTTTCAATACTTCCAGATCTACACAAGTTTCTACAGGTTTATTTGGGTTTCAGGAATTAGTGCCAATGGAACAAGACCAGTCTCAGATAAACACTGCATTTGTGGTCTAATGGCCAACATCATAACACCCATCAACTATCTGTGCTATTAAGTGTAGTAGGCCTGCCTATCCTAGGGTTAGTAGGGAGCAGGCTTTCCTACCTGTCATGTAAAAATCTTCCCAGCGTGAAATAATTCCCAATCGTTATGCTTGTATTGTGATGTCGTGTTGTACAATTTCTCACAGCGTGAAAATGTTCCAAATGTAATCATTGCACACGCATATCTTTGTGTGAATAGCTGAGCTTGTGCTGAAGGCATTTCATGGTGCCGTTGTCAGAGATATATGACATTTTAAACGTCTCTATTCCTTTGGAACTTTTGTGAGTTTTATGTTTATTGTTTAATTTACTTTGATTTTAGAGAAAGGAGATAGGAATCCTATTGGGCAAGGAATGGAGGAACGTACAGTATAACGGCCCACCCAGCAGACTGTCGACCAATCGCATTCATGTTGTCATGCTGTGTCGAGCGGTTGCTAAAGACAAACGCGTGTGACAGTGTACGAGTCGAGAAACGTGCCTATTGTCCTCAAAAGTACGTTATATCATGTAAAGAAATGTTAATTCTTATGCAGGTGACCATCTTATGCAGGTGACCAACTTACTGCTATTGCCTTGCTGTAACTGAGACAACACATAGCAACGTATTTTCACAGACTCACTTAAATCATCCACAACACTGTCAAAATAGGATACTTCCTAGCCACAGGTGCTCGCCTTCAGTTCGGACACAACATCCAGTGAGGACACGAACGCACACACATTACACACTAACTACCGAGGACATACAGATAAGACTCCTACACACATTGTGGCAGGGAGAGACTACCTTGACTTGGAGACAAACCAGCGCACACACATAACCTCCTTTTTCTAGCTGAACATTGTGTGACTGAGAACAGGCATGGAAGGATTCCACGATGACGGACAGACAACTGAGCCAATGACGGAAGACTACACCCCAGCTTGAGCCTGAACCAATCCGAAGAACCGAACTTCTAGAATCAACCTACTTTCTGTTCTGTATTAATTGCTTGTGCAAACGATTAGCGGGGCTTTTTCCTGCTGGTTCCTTGTGAGCCAAATGAATGAGCCCGTATACGTTGTACCAGATATCTTTACTCTGAATAAACTGTCGCTTGTCATATAATTGACCACCTTGTCCGAATCGATCCTTGACCGACTCGCCCTATCTACATATCCCATTATCAACAATCACGATCCCAAAGCTTTACAATATTACAGATATCAAGTTAATTATCTCACATCTCGGAAAATATTTGTATTGTTGTTCTTTCCTGTTGACGAAATTCATGCAAATGTTGAAGTTTTGAGCTTGCGCCCAATTGACTCCCATTTCCTCATTGAAGGAGCGCTCTCCTTGTACCAGAATCACTCTGAATGAACCGCGTGGTCCATTGACGAAGCATTTGCAACGAACGCAATGGCAGTTATTCCAATGGAGTGTCCCATCTCATCAAAAGTATCTCTGCTGTTGCTAATGTCAGACTCCACCACTCTGTGAGGCACATCGATCTGCAGGTTGAACATAGTGAGATTGTAGACTCCTAAATTGATAGCTGTAAAATCCCCTAAACAAACTGCACTAACTATCTACTTCACATGCTGATATTATTTTTGGTATTATTGTTTGTACCTAGCCAGCCAGGCCATAGAGAGAGCATTGCATTGTGGATTTTGTAGTCGACCTGAGCTTTAACGGAATTCCACAACGATTTTAACGTTGCTAGATTACCAACCATTTAATAATGCCTAAATTAAACATTTGTTCACACATCTTTTTTGTTCTTTAACACGGTAAATTATAGAAATGGGTGGTTTTGGATTTTTACTTTAAGGACAATTTCAACTATCTGAAACGGTGGCAGCATCTCACACTATGCAATTCGATGTCTGCTTGCAATTGAAAGCACACTGCACAACATGGCCTGATAGTTGCCTTCACACTGTGCGATTTCACAAGCTAATTCTTTACACTCGAGCCTCTCCCTTCTATCCTTCCTTCTCTGTGTACGATGGCTGTAAATACATTGAGAGAAGATAAAGGCATTTCTCCTATAACGTTGTTCACCCTGTTATGCTGTGAAAGCAAGGGAGCCTTGTCCACCACATACAGCGTGCGGACGACAAGCTTTTTGAGACGTTCTTTATTGTCAGGAGTTTATCAAATGTATTAATGAAAGTCATATGGTGCCGACTAGTGGACATTTAGTGTACTCTTCTGGCATAAATATCACAGTCTTCTTAAGGCTAGGCTGAAGTGGCTTCCCCTCCTTTATCTGCACTATGTGAAAATAACTGTTTATCTCTCCACCATATTGCTTAGACTTTTCTTGTATTTTCAGACCAGTTCAAATTTAAATGTAAAAGAGAATGTATTTGCCTGACTACCCAGACTCCTTGCTCCGGCCATATGCTACGCCACGCCCACGGACATTTTTTTTCTCCGCAATGAGTCTGGATCCGAGTACCTCCCCGATGATTTCTAGAATGCAAACACTTTCTAACCATTCTGATTGGTCCCAGAAACTGATGGATTGGCCAGAGTTTAGAAAATGTGGCGTTTAGAAAATGTGTCATTGGTTTTTGATACTCTGATTGGTTAGAGATGATCCAATTGCTGATGACTTTGTTTAGTACAACACCCCCTCCTTTTGATGTCACCACCAATGACTTAATTGATGTCAGTTCCAGACTGAAGTATGTAGCGAACGACAGAACAGCGGAATAATTCAGTTAAAGTCGTCAGGCAACCAATAATACTGATATGGACTAAACTAAAACCAAATCACATTTTATTTGTCAAATGCACCGAATACAACAGGTATACCACCTTACTGTGAAATGCCAAATGCAGTTCAATAAATGGAGTTAAGAAAATATTTACTAAGTAAACTAAAGTGAAGAGAAAAAAAATCTGATCAAAAAGTAACACAAGAAAATGACATACAATAGCAAGGCTATATACAGGGGTACCGGTACCGAGTCAATGTGCAGGGGTACAGGTTAGTTGAGGTAATTTGGAAAGTGACTATGCATAGATAATAAACAGCGAGTAGCAGCAGTGTAAAAAGTTTGGATGGCCATTTGATGAATTGTTCCGCAGTCTTATGGCTTGGGGGTAGAAGCTGTTAAGGAACCTTTTGGTCGTAGAATTGGCGCTCCAGTATCGCTTGCTGTGCGGTAGCAGAGAGAACAGTCTGATGTGGGTGACTGGAGTCTTCGACAATTTTTAGGGCCTTTTTCTGACACCGCCTATTATATAGGTCCTGGATGTCAGGAAGCTTGGCCCCAGTGATGTACTGGTCCGTACGCACTACCCTCTGTAGCGTATTACGGCCATACCAGGCAGTGATGCACCCGGTCAGGATGCTCTCGACGGTGCAGCTGTAGGACCTTTTGTGGATCTGTGGACCCATGCCAAATCTTTTCAGTCACCTGAGGGGGAAAAGGTGTTGTCTTGTCCTCTTCACAACTGTCTTGGTGGGTTTGGACCATGATAGTTGGTTGGTTATGTGGACACCAAGGACCTCAACTCTCAACCCGGTCAATTTCAGCCTCGTCAATGTTAATGGGGGCTTGTTCGGCCCTCCTTTTCCTATAGTCCACAATCAGCTCCTTTGTCTTGCTCACATTGAGGGAGAGGTTGTTGTCCCTCCTCCCTATAGGCTGTCTCATCGTTGTCGGTGATCAGGCCTACCACTGTTGTCGTCAGCAAACTTAATGATGGTGTTACAGTCATGTTTGGCCACTCAGTCTTGGGTGAACAGGGAGCACAGGAGTGGACTAAGTACACACCCCTGAGGGGTCCTCGAGGATCAGCGTGGCAGATGTGTTGTTGCCTACTCTTCCTGCCCGTCAGGAAGTCCAGGATCCGGTTGCAGAGGGAGGTGTTTAGTCCCAGGGTCCTTAGCTTAGTGATGAGCTTCGTGGGCACTATGGTGTTGAACGCTGTATTTATTATGGATCCCCATTAGCTGCTGCCAAAGCATCAGCTACTTTTCCTGGGGTCCAGCAAAATTAAGGCAATTTTATACAATTTTAAAACATTACAATATATTCACAGATTTCACAACACACAGTGTGCCCTCAGGCCCCTACTCCACCACTACCACATATCTACAACACACAGTGTGCCCTCAGGCCCCTCCTCCACCACTACCACATATCTACAACACACTGTGTGCCCTCAGGCCCCTACTCCAACACTACCACATATCTACAGTACTAAATCCATGTGTATGTATAGTGCGTATGTTATCGTGTGTGTGTGTGTGTGTGTGTGTGTGTGTGTGTGTGTGTGTGTGTGTGTGTGTGTGTGTGTGTGTGTGTGTGTGTGTGTGTGTGTGTGTGTGTGTGTGTGTGTGTGTGTGTGTGTGTGTGTGTGTGTGTGTGTCTGTGCCAATGTTTGTGTTGCTTCACAGTCCCCGCTGTTTCATAAGGTTTTTTAAATCTATTTTTTAAATCAAATTTTACTGCTTGCGACAGTTACTTGATGTGGAATAGAGTTCCGTGTAGTCATGGCTCTATGTACTACTGTGTGCCTCCCATAGTCTGTTTTGGACTTGGGGACTGTGAAGAGACCTCTTGTGTCATGTCTTGTGGGCTATGCATGGGTGTCAGAGCTGTGTGCCAGTAGTGTAGACAGACAGCTCGGTGCATTCAACATGGCAATACCTCTCGACGAACAGTGTTCTCACATAGGTGTTCCTTTTGTCCAGGTGGGAAAGGGCAGTGTGATTTGAGATTGCATCATCTGTGGATCTGTTGGTCTGGTGGTATGTGAATTGGAGTGGGTCTAGGGTTTCCTGGATGATGGTGTTGATGTAAGCCATGACCAGCCTTTGAAAGCACTTCTTGGCTACCGACGTGAGTACTACGGGTCTGTAGCCAGTTAGGCAGGTTACCTTCACTTCCTTGGGCACAGGGACTATGGTGGTCTGCTTGAAACATGTAGGTATTACAGACTCGGTCAGGGAGAGGTTGAAAATGTCAGTGAAGACACATGCCAGTTTTTTAAAATGTGTAAATTTTTAATTTCACCTTTATTTAACCAGGTAGGCTAGTTGAGAACAAGTTCTCATTTGCAACTGCGACCTGGCCAAGATAAAGCGTAGCAATTCGGCACATACAACAACACAGAGTTACACATGGAATAAACAAAACATACAGTCAATAATACAGTAGAACAAAATAAAACAAAAAGTATATATACAGTGAGTGCAAATGAGGTAAATTAAGGAAATAAATAGGCCACGGAGGCGTGCATGCAGTTGTTTCTGTGTATGCTTTGAGTACACATCCTGATAATCCGTCTGGCCCCGCAGCTTTGTGAATGTTGACCTGTTTAAAGGTCTTGCTCACATCGGCTACAGAGAGCGTGATCACAGTCGTCCGGAACAGCTGGTGCTCTCATGCCTGCTTCAGTGTTGCTTGCCTTGAAGTGAGCATAAAAGGCATTTAGCTCATCTGGTAGGCTCGCGTCACTGGGCGGCTGGGTTTCCCTTTGTAGTCCGTAATGATTACATATCGTTTTTAAAATATTCAGACAAATAGAATTATGTTTCTTACATCGTGAAATTGTAAAGTAGATATTACCTCTATCTAGTTCTCAAGAGGCCATGCTAAGTTGCTAACTTGAATGTGAGAGCCATTATCAAAAGTTTAAATTAGGTTTACAAGTACTTTGGGGTTATATTATCGATGTTCACAGACAGCATTAGCCAGTAGTACTAATGCTAACGGGCAAACGTCAAGGGCATCACTGGTCAAGCTATACAATACAGTATTCTGTACTTATTCAGAAGGTCAACATACTTTTTAGTGTTTATGCGATCATCGTAGTAGTACTTGTTTACTTGCTTTTCGCTATACTGTAAGAAACATTTAATCTGTTACATATTCAGTAGAAAGTCGTCCTTTTGAAGTGTGTATTATACATTTGTTGTAATCTGTAAAATTACAACAAATGTAAAATAAATGTAATATTTGTTAACGCCAAGGGTGCGATGAATAATACAAACATATTGTAATGAGTCTTAAAGACCATTATTTTAATCCTTCATTTTTTAAAAATGTAATCAAATATTTTTCTATACCATCCGAACATTTTGTTTTATTGTTTGTTATAAACACAGTTAGGAAACTATTCAGTACAACATTAGAAGCTTTATGTTCCTGACAGATATCCTTCAAACCACAGAAACACAACTACTACAGCAAACACTTCAAAATATTACATCAAAATGGACAGCAAAGAAATACACTGAGTCTACAAAACATTAGGAACACCTTCCTAATATTGAGTTGCACCCCTCAGATCAGTCAATTCGTCGGGGCATGGCCTCCACATAGTGTCGAAAGCGTTCCACAGGGATGCTGGCCCATGTTGACTCCAATGCTTCCAACAGTTGTGTCAAGTTGGTTGGATGTCCTTTGGGTGGTTGGTCATTCTTGACACACACAGGAAACTGTTGAGTGTGAAAAACCTAGCAGCGTTGCAGTTCTTGACACACTCAAACCAGTGCACCTGGCACCTACTACCATACCCCATTGAAAGGCACTTAAATATTTTGTCTTGCCCATTCACCCTCTGAATGGCACACACACAATACATGTCTCAATTGTCTCAAGGCTTATAAATCCATCTTTAACACGTCTCCTCCCCTTCATCTACACTGATTGAAGTGGATTTAACAAGTGACATCAATTTTTTATTTATTTTTTTATTTCACCTTTATTTAACCAGGTAGGCTAGTTGAGAACAGGTTCTCATTTGCAACTGCGACCTGGCCAAGATAAAGCATAGCAGTGTGAACAGACAACACAGAGTTACACATGGAGTAAACAATTAACAAGTCAATAACACAGAGAAAAAAAGGGAGTCTATATACAATGTGTGCAAAAGGCATGAGGAGGTAGGCGAATAATTACAATATTGCAGATTAACACTGGAGTGATAAATGATCAGATGATCATGTACAGGTATAGATATTGGTGTGCAAAAGAGCAGAAAAGTAAATAAATAAAAACTGTGGGGGTGAGGTAGGTGAAAATGGGTGTGCTGTTTACCAATAGATTATGTACAGCTGCAGCGATCGGTTAGCTGCTCAGATAGCTGATGTTTGAAGTTGGTGAGGTGGATAAAAGTCTCCAACTTCAGCGATTTTTGCAATTCGTTCCAGTCACAGGCAGCAGAGTACTGGAACGAAA
Source organism: Oncorhynchus keta (assembly GCF_023373465.1). Taxonomy (NCBI): domain Eukaryota; kingdom Metazoa; phylum Chordata; class Actinopteri; order Salmoniformes; family Salmonidae; genus Oncorhynchus; species Oncorhynchus keta. The sequence goes on along the minus strand of NC_068454.1, from coordinate 7,314,415 downwards.
GGCGGCCAAATGAGGTGTTGGTTTTAGGGATGATCAATGAGATACACCTGCTGGAGCGCGTGCTACGGATGGGTGTTGCTATCGTGACCAGTGAGCTGAGATAAGGCGGAGCTTTGCCTAGCATGGCCTTGTAGATGACCTGAAGCCAGTGGGTCTGGCGATGAATATGTAGCGAGGGCCAGCCGACTAGAGCATACAAGTCGCAGTGGTGGGTAGTATAAGGTGCTTTAGTGACAAAACGGATGGCACTGTGATAAACTGCATCCAGTTTGCTGAGTAGAGTGTTGGAAGCAATTTTGTAGATGACGTCGCCGAAGTAGAAGATCGGTAGGATAGTCAGTTTTACTAGGGTAAGCTTGGCAGCGTGAGTGAAGGAGGCTTTGTTGCGGAATAGAAAGCCGATTCTTGATTTGATTTTCGATTGGAGATGTTTGATATGGGTCTGGAAGGAGAGTTTGCAGTCTAGCCAGACACCTAGGTACTTATAGGTGTCCACATATTCAAGGTCGGAACCATCCAGTGTGGTGATGCTAGTCGGGCATGCGGGTGCAGGCAGCGATCGGTTGAAAAGCATGCGTTTGGTTTTACTAGCGTTTAAGAGCAGTTGGAGGCCACGGAAGGAGTGTTGTATGGCATTGAAGCTCGATTGGAGGTTAGATAGCACAGTGTCCAATGACGGGCCGAAAGTGTATACAATGGTGTCGTCTGCGTAGAGGTGGATCAGGGAATCGCCCGCAGCAAGAGTAATAAGGGATCATAGCTTTAATCTGGATTCACTTGGTCAGTGTATGTCATGGAAAGAGCAGCTTCCGTTACCTACCTTATCTTCGTTCTTTGTATTCTCTGAAACATTTTCTTTATGTCTATCATTTTATATTTTTTTGTCTGCATCTCGTCCCCCTCTCTCTACATGTCTACATGTTCCAGTGGTGTGCCTGCCCCCAGTCTTTAGCAACGTGTCCATTGTCTCCTTCAACCTTGAGCACACTCTGACCTGGCTGTCCTGTTCAGGGACTCCTGCCAACACCCACTTCACAGTTCAGAGCCTCAGGTACGCTCTTACTCTTCAGTCCCATGCTTTCCTTTTCTGATCCTTCTAGTGTAGCTGCTGAGTTAAGTGCTTTCCTTTTCTGATCCTTCTAGTGTAGCTGCTGAGTAAGTGCTTTCCTTTCTCGATCCTTCTCGTGTAGCTGCTGAGTAAGTGCTTTCCTTTCAGCTGGTTACGTGGTAAAGGCAATATACTGCACAATTGCAGTGATACAATCTAGGATAGTTTAGATTTTATCTTCCTTAGCTTTGTTTTCCCCTCTATATCTCACTCTCGGTTTCTCTATTTCTCTTTGTCTCTCGTTCCCTCCTCCAGGAAGAACTCATGTGAAGGATTGTGCCAGGTTGAAGACCAACCAGCCATATGACCTCTTTAACAAGTTCTTTCTGTTACTGTCAGGCCCGTGTTCAGGCCTTCACCCTTAGCCAGAAGTCCAACTGAGTGAAACTTTAGTCTGCTCTTTTGGAAATGGAAAAATATTGTCCATTCTAGTGGTCCTCATTTCATCAATTTGTTGATAGAATTTACTTGTATAGAATCATTGTCTTCACTTCAACCCCTGACCTCCCTATTGCAGCAGTGTTTGGCCCTCTAGTGGTGTCCGTGTCAGGCTGTGGGAACTGCCTGCTCCTGCAGGTCACTCCCCCTACATCCAGGGGCCTACAACGCTCTCTGAATGAGGCTGTAACGTAACGAAATGTGGAAAAGGTCAAGGGGTCTGAATACTTTCCGAATGGAATATACCCAGAAAAGAAAGCAAGTTCTGAGAATGTGGTCAAACCCACTCACATTTCCTTTGAATATAACCTGGGAATGTCATTCTTTTTACTTCACCTGGCAAGTCAGTTAAGAACAAATTCTTATTTACAATGACGGCCTACCCCGCCCAAACCCGGACGACGCTGGGCCGGCTTAGGGTATTTAGATCACATCGATAAAAGGACAGAATATCTTGTAGTTCACTGAACAGTGTCATGAACTGTATGTTAAATAACTAGGGAGAGTGAGGAGAGGTGTGGCCAATCAACTCTTGTGAATGCCACTTGGGTTAAATTCCCTACAAAAGGGATTGAACCCACATGGAGGCATGCAGGCATTTTAATAACAATCATTAGATACACATTTTAAAGTAAACATAATATAGTAATATTTTTACCCCAGTAGGTGCTGTAATAAATGTGAAATGACTTTCTTTTGCTGTTGTTCATACTGCAATGTTCAATCCGTTTGTGTTATTTATTGTAATCCAGGCATTGTACATGATAAAAAGTGTCTTTGAAGTCAAAATGTTACACTTTTTGGTAATGTACAAAGAAATACCATTCTTAAAATTCTCCAAATGAAGACATGACCATCGGGGTGATGGTTAAGGGTTTAATAATGGACATTATAAAGTGGGTGTTTCGATCCCTGAATGCTAATTGGCCGAAAGCCATGGTATATCAGACCGTATACCACGGGCATGACAAAACATTTATTTGTACTGCTCTAATTAAGTTGGTAACCAGTTTATAATAGCAATAAGAAACCTTGGGGGCTTGTGGTATATTGCCAATATACCACGGCTAAGGCCTGTATCCACGCTCTCCTCATTGCGTCGTGCAATAACAACAGCCCTTAGCCGTGGTATATTGACCAGCCTCTCGTTCCACATCCTCTCGTTTCACAGCCTCTCGTTCCACAGCCTCTCGTTCAACAGCCTCTCGTTCAACAGCCTCTCGTTCCACAGCCTCTCGTTCAACAGCCTCTTGTTCAACAGCCTCTCGTTCCACAGCCTCTCGTTCCACAGCCTCTCGTTCCACAGCCTCTCGTTCCACAGCCTCTCATTCCACAGCCTCTCGTTCAACAGCCTCTCGTTCCACAGCCTCTCGTTCCACAGCCTCTCGTTCAACAGCCTCTCGTTCAACAGCCTCTCGTTCCACAGCCTCTCGTTCCACAGCCTCTCGTTCCACAGCCTCTCGTTCCACAGCCTCTCGTTCAACAGCCTCTCGTTCAACAGCCTCTCGTTCCACAGCCTCTCGTTCAACAGCCTCTCGTTCAACAGCCTCTCGTTCAACAGCCTCTCGTTCCACAGCCTCTCGTTCCACAGCCTCTCGTTCAACAGCCTCTCGTTCAACAGCCTCTCGTTCAACAGCCTCTCGTTCCACAGCCTCTCGTTCCACAGCCTCTCGTTCCACAGCCTAGGGTTTAGTGTAATATTTAGTCACAGTATTGTGCTGGATTTACTGTCGGTGCCGGAGATGGCTGCCGTTTTACGGGCTACTAATCAATTGTGCTATTAAAGTTTTTTTTGCGTTATTTGTAAGTTATTTTGTATATAATGTTTCTGCCACCGTCTCTTATGACCAAAAAGAGCTTCTGGAAATCAGGACAGCGATTACTCACCTCGTACTGGACAAGATGTTTTCTTTAACGAGTCGAACGTAAAAGATTTACTTCAGACACACGACAAGGCCCACATCCCCATCATTCACATGAAGAAGATATCTGGGAAGTAGGTCGGGGTCTTTGTAAGGATCCGACAACGAGTAATCTTCCTCTATCATCAGTCCTATTAATAATATATATAATAATAATAATAATAATAATATATATAATTAGCCAATAATATATATAATAATAATAATAATAATAATATATAATATATATAATTAGCCAACATGCAATCATTGTGTAATAAAATGGATGAGCTCCGATCAAAACTATCCTACCAACGGGACATTATGGGGCATATGTTCTTAACTGACTTGCCTAGTAAAATAAAGGTAAAAAAATAAAAAATTAAAAAATAAAAATACAATAAAAAATAAAACAAAAAATAAACTGTAATATCTTATGTTTCACTGAGTCATGGCTGAACGACGACATGGATAACATACCACTGGCTGGGTTTTCCGTGCGTAGGCTAGATAGAACAGCTGTCTGTGTCCATTTGTAAATAACAGCTGGTGCATGAAATCTAATATTAAGGAAGTGGCCAAGCTTCCTGCCATCCAGGACCTCTATACCAGGCGGTGTCAGAGGAAGGCCCTAAGAATTGTCAAAGTCTCCAGCCACCCTAGTCATAGACTGTTCTCTCTGCTACCGCACAACAAGCGGTACCGGAGCGCCAAGTCTAGGTCCAAGAGGCTTCAGAACAGCTTCTACCCCCCAAGCCATAAGACTCCTGAACAGCGAATCAAATGGCTACCCAGACTATTTGCATTGCCCCCCTTTTTTTTACACTGCTGCTTCTCTCTGTTTATTATCTATGCATAGTCACTTTAACTCTACCTACTTGTACATATTACCTCAATTACCTCAACTAACCTGTGCCCCCGCACATTGACCCTGTACTGGTACCCTCTGTATATAGCCTCGCTACTGTTATTTTCCTGCTGCTCTTTAATTATTTTTACAAGCATGCATAATAACAAATCAACATGCTATATTAATATATGAACCTGGTGAAATTCACAAAGTATTTTAACAACTGTTACATTAACCCCTCCTGAATTTCACCAACCTTGTAAAACTAAACAAAATAATCTACCAAGCATAAAATAAAATAAATTTAACTATTGTTGCAAACTAACTAGCTAGCTACACATCTAACTGTCCATCTATGTATTTACCAATATCTGATTATCCATTGATCTCATCCATGTCTTGACGACTGTGTCGCAAACTACGTACAAAAAACGTAATCACGTAGGACCAATCAGAGTAAAGTTACTGAGTTCTGACGTCATTCATACATCTCGATATAAGTAATTTCGTTGGCGTCCATATCGGTTTGTTTATCCGGTGATGTTCCCTTGAACCGGGACCAAATCAACGGGCCACAGCAACTAAAGCTGGGAGTGGGGAAATGAACGATCTGTGAAGGTATTTTTTGGGGGGGGGAAACGTACCGTTGGATTACTTGTTAAATAATCATTATTCATCATGAAGGTGGGCTTTGCACTCGTTCTCCTCTGGTCTCTCCCAATAACCAATGGTAAGTACAGCAACTAGCTCATTTAGCCGTAGTTAGAGATCCCTGTAAATGGATAGTTAACGTTACCTTCGGTCAAACTCGGTGGGTTTATATCGACTTGATTTGTAATTATCTGAGAGCTATTTAAACATTAGTTTCTAATGGCGGGTGGTACGTCAGTGGCTGAAACCCGTGTGTTTAACTACATGAATATAGATGTCGACCGGATGATGTATATGGATACAATATTGTTATGTCTTCGCCTACACTGACTGGGTGTGTTCGCAAATTCACTGTGGAGTGTCAGATGGTGCTCCGGACGTTTTAGAAAATTCAGAGCATTTGTCAGATGTACCTTTTAAAAAAAAAAAAAAAATTAGGAGTGCTCTGGTTCGGGGTGTAAGGGTTGCTCCAAGCATTCAGACCACACATGCTAGTTACTTCCACCTTCTGACCATTTTTCTGTCGCCCGAGCAGAGCTGCTTAGTCTGTTAGCCACACGGCCATATTTTCACGTTTACAGCGCTTGTTAACGGGAAACGGACGGACTGCCGTCACCGGTGCGAAGTAGCTCGCTATCAGCTTCTCTGAACACCTGTGTTTACACATTTGCGGCGTCTTGTCTTTGTTTATACACTGAAAAATAATGTCGGCTGCAACTGCGTTCACCTTTTTAAAACCGTGTACAGTAAGTATTGATTTGGATGTGATATGCAAGTAAATGGATTTGTTTCTAGAGCCGTGCCGCAATTGGGAATCGATTCACGCTTACATTGAGTTTTTTTCTTTTATTTAACCAGGTAGGCCAGTTGAGAACAAGTTCTCATTTACAACTGCGATCTGGCCAAGATAAAGCAAAGCAGTGTGACATGAACAACAACACAGAGTCAGTCGGGTTGTCAGGGTAGCCTAGTGGTTAGAACGTTGGGCTAATAACCAGAAGGTTGCAAGTTCAAATCCCCGAGCTGACTGTCGTTCTGCCCCTGAACAAGGCAGTTAACCCACTGTTCCTAGGCCGTCATTGAAAATAAGAATTTGTTCTTAACTGACTTGCCTTGTTAAATAAAGTTTTTTTTTTTAAAGAGTTAAAAGAATTAAACACTGGAATGAAAGATGTGCAAGTAGAGATACTGGGGTGCAAAGGAGCAACAAAAAAACAATCTAGTGAAATAATATACCTGCTACGCGTGGGTGCTGCTATGGTGACCAGTGAGCTGAGATAAGGCGGGGCTTTACCCCCTTACAAAAATACCTATGGAGGACCTGGAGCCAGTGGGTTTGGCGAGGAATATGTAGTGAGGGCCAGCCAACGAGAGCATACAGGTCGCAGTGGTGGGTCGTATATGGGGCTTTGGTGACAAAACGGATGGCACTGTGATAGACAGCATCCAATTTGCTGAGTAGAGTGTTGCAGGCTATTTTGTAAATGACAACGCCTAAGTCTTTACAAAGTTTTACTAGGGTAGAGGTGTACAGAATGGTGTCGTCTGCGTAGGGGTGGATCAGAGAATCACCAGCCGCAAGAGCGATGTTTTATGTATACAGAGAAAAGTCTGCATGTGAATTGAACCCTGTGACACCCCCATAGAGACTGCCAGAGGTCCGGACAACAAGCCATGTGAACTCTATCTGAGAAGTAGTTGGTGAACCAGGCGAGGCAGAAACCAAGGCTGTTGAGTCTACTGATAAGAATGTTGTGATTGACAGAGTCGAAAGCCTTGGCCAGGTCGATGAATACGGCTGTACAGTAATGTCTCTTATCGATGGCGGTTACGATATCGTTTAGGACCTTGACCGTGGCTGAGGTGCACCCATGACCAGCTCTAAAACCAGATTGCATAGTGGAGAAGGTACGGTGGGATTCGAAATGGTCAGTGATCTGTTTGTTGACTTGGCTTTGGAAGACCTTCGAAAGGCAGGGTAAGATAGATCTAGGTCTGTAATAGTTTGGGTCTAGGGTGTCTTCCCCCTTTGAAGAGGGGGATGACCGCGGCAGCTTTCCAATCTTTGGGTCTCTCAGACGATATGAGAGGTTGAACAGGCTAATAATAGGGGTTGCAACAATTGTGACGGATAATTTTGGACGTTCCTGATTGTCTAGCCCAGCTGATTTGTAGCGGTACAGATTTTTCCCCACTTTCAGAACATCAACATGTTTTAATGGGGCATGCTTACTTAAGATGGTGAGGAAAGCACTTTTAAAGAATAACCAGGCATCCTCTGTCTGTGTGTGTGTGTGTATTTTTATTTATTATTTAACTAAGCAAGTCAGTTAAGAGCAAATCTTATTTGCAATGACAGCCAAACCCGGATGACGCTGGGCCAGTTGTGCGCCTCCCTATGGGACTCCCAATCACGGCCGGTTGTGATACAGCCTGAAATTGAACCAGGGTCTGTAGTGACGCCTCTAGCACTGAGATGCAGTGCCTTAGACCGCTGCGCCACTCGGGAGACTGAGGTTCATACAGAAATGGCTTGTTGATCGTGTGGAAGAACTTGACTGACCTGCACGGAGCCCTGACCCCAACCCCATCGATCACCTTTGGGATGAATTGGAATGCCGACTGCAAGCCAGGCCTGATCGCCCAACATCAGTGCCTGACCTCAGAAGTGCTCTTGTGGCTGAATGAAAGCAAGTCCCCGCAGCAATGTTCCAACATCTAGTGGAACCCTTTCCCAGAAGAGTGGAGACTGCTGCTATAACAAAGGGGGAACCAACTCCATATTAATGCCCATGATTTTGGAATGAGATGTTTGACTAGCAGGTGTCCACATACCTTTGGCCATGTGGTGTATTTTAAAATGTGTCTTTCATGAGGGAGGATAATGAAAGGTCACAGAAGTTCTAACTTTACTTGTTACTATCAATTTGTTTTACTGATATTTTGTTTAGGAATTATTAATTGATTAAAACAATTCCATGACCAAATCGGTAACGGAATTTATGGAAAAAATCGGTAACGGGTTTTATGGAAAAAAAATCGGTAATTTCTGCCATTGATTTGGCTACATTTGGAATTCATAGTCACACCATTGTTGGGTTCACGAATTTGGACAGACAGTACAATAAACATTACAGTACACATTAGATCACACGAGTTGAGTACACTGTGTTTTAATTTGTATTTTTTTTACCTTTATTTAACTAGGCAAGTCGGTTAAGAACAAATTCTTCTTTTCAATGACTGCCTAGGAACAGTGGGTTAACTGCCTTGTTCAGGGGCAGAACGACAGATCTTTACCTTGTCAGCTCGGGGATTTGAACTTGCAACCTTTCGCTTACTGGTCCAATGCTCTGACCACTAGGCCACCCTGCCGCCGGAGCTGTACTTTTATGGCCAAAATTGTAAAACATAGATGTCGATGCTTGGTTCAGATTTGGTCCGGACAACACACATATTTTAGGATATTTGCGCATTGGTGCTCCGGTGTAAAAGCAATCCTCGTCACATAGCAAAATATTTATTCCCATATGCGCGTAAAATGGTCGACACTGTAGAGCCCTGCATAGGATATACATCACCATGAAGAGAATAACATTCATATCCATAATTAATTATGCATTTCTGTGTAGTACAGACCAGAGACCCGTAATTAAATTCTGTTACTGGGTGTAAATCCACTTTATTTACTGTAGTTCAATAACTGAAAATATATATTGTCAGTCATTTGGCATTCATTTGGCATTCATTTGGCATTCATTTGGCAATTCATTTGGCAATTCATTTGGGCATTCATTTGGGCATTCATTTGGGCATTCATTTTGAAGTGAAAAATCTTGAGTCCCAGTTTAATGCTGTCACCGTGGAATTGCCCTGTAGCCTAAGACCCTCTAGCAACCTTTTTAATAGAATTGGAGAGGTTAGGCCAGGGAAGAGGAACTAAAGTCAGCCTAGAGTTTCCTGAATTCCAATGTTCCAAATCTGTTTCAGTGCTTCAGTGACAGTTTGGAAAGTTATGCTGTTCTCCACGCTGTACAATTCCTTTATGGTTGAGTCACTTTCTGGATCTCGGATGTGTCATACTTCATGTTCGATGTACTGTTATTTACATTGTCATCAGCAGTTTAACTGGTTTCATTGTAGCCAAGCTATTTATAGCCTGGGATGATTCCCGAAACCATGGTTAGCTTTCTGTCACACCCTCATACTTTATTTTATAACTCAAACACCGTGGACTCTGTTTCGGAGTGCAAAGGCTGAGTTAGAGGAAACGTCATAACCAGTCATAGTCATGCACAGAACAAATTAGGCAACAGGAGGATCTCGATCCAGGATTGGATTGAATGTCTCCACAGTGACCAATAAACTTAATCTTGACATCTAGCCACTTAGTTAGCAAATCAAATGCATAGCTGGAGACCCTGAGCTGGATATAATTTGACACATCTTAGATTTCTTATAGTTATACTTGGTTTAGCAGGCACCCCGACTGTGCCCCCTCCCTGATTTAGAAAGAGGGAAAAAAGATACAGATTTGAGTCCGAGGGTGCACTGAAGCTTAGCACACACAGATGTTAGGGGAACTGTTCCCTCTAAATTAGATGCCCCCCTCTCCCCATCCGATGCAACATCCTGTTGAGGCATTGGGTCTCAGTCAAGCAAGCTCTACAAGGTTTTTCCACACCAGCAGGAGTGGAAAATATCTCAGATTTTGTTCTGGCCATTCTCACACACACATTCTCAAGTACATTATTTTGGGGGGAAAGAAGGTTTGAAATGCTTTTTAAATTTGTACACTTTTTTTTTTGGGGGGGATTATGCTGAAAGTGGCAATTTTAGGCTCTTAAGATATATACATGCCTTATGATTACTGTATCATTATACTCCTTATAGTGTACTCTAACATATGGAGAAGCCTGTCTTGATTCTTAAGTAAAAATGTTAACATGAATTTGTTAATCTAAAAAAAAAAATATCAATACAAACACCCTTTTTTTGGAACAATATTATAGTAGTTTCTGTTGGCTCAACTATAGTGTGCATTGTTTTTGCAGTTCAATTGTTAAATTCAAATCTCTCTACTGTCATATCTAAGCCAATATGACACCAATATCGATTAACATTTGCAAATCAACTTGACAGGCGGAACACGACACACCGCCTCTCGTCATGATCCGTCCGGCTGTTACAGAGAACCATTATACCAGATTTTTGGCAAGGTCGCTAGCATTAGGGTATTCGGACAAGGTCGCTAGCATTAGGGTATTCGGGCAAGGTCGCTAGCATTAGGGTATTCGGGCAAGGTCGCTAGCATTAGGGTATTCGGGCAAGGTCGCTAGCATTAGGGTATTCGGGCAAGGTCGCTAGCATTAGGGTATTCGGGCAAGGTCGCTAGCATTAGGGTATTCGGGCAAGGTCGCTAGCATTAGGGTATTCGGGCAAGGTCGCTAGCATTAGGGTATTCGGGCAAGGTCGCTAGCATTAGGGTATTCGGGCAAGGTCGCTAGCATTAGGGTATTCGGGCAAGGTCGCTAGCATTAGGGTATTCGGGCAAGGTCGCTAGCATTAGGGTATTCGGGCAAGGTCGCTAGCATTAGGGTATTCGGGCAAGGTCGCTAGCATTAGGGTATTCGGGCAAGGTCGCTAGCATTAGGGTATTCGGGCAAGGTCGCTAGCATTAGGGTATTCGGGCAAGGTCGCTAGCATTAGGGTATTCGGGCAAGGTCGCTAGCATTAGGGTATTCGGGCAAGGTCGCTAGCATTAGGGTATTCGGGCAAGGTCGCTAGCATTAGGGTATTCGGGCAAGGTCGCTAGCATTAGGGTATTCGGGCACTTGTAAAAAAAATATATATATATTTTTTATATATAGAGAGTAAATCCATTTGAACTGAACAGGTTTTTGGTGCAACCATTTTTATTAAATTCACAATGTGTGTCTCATGGGCACATTTCTGATCATTTAAAAACTAAGGATGTGCTACTTTTTTATTTTCTTTTAGCATTCCTAACAATGCTGACATCTTTCAGCCCTATCTCAGAGTTCTAAACCGGTCGACCAACTCAGTTGCTACGCAACAGTATCAGCTAGCATCTGTCAAGGTAACACCAGTTGGATGAGATGCAAAGGAAGATTGATGATTTTTTTTTTTTTTTTTTTACAATTTAATTCGTTTACACAATACCCAATAATGACAAAGCAATTTTTCAGACCCTTTACTCAGTACTTTGTTGAAGCAGCTTTGGCAGCGATTACAGCCTCTAGTCGTCTTGGGTTTGATGCTACAAGCTTGGCACACCTGTATTTGGGGAGTTTCTCCCATTCTTCTCTCCAGATCCTCTCAAGCTCTCAGGTTGGATGGGGAGTGTTGCTGCACATTTATTTTCAGGTCTCTCCAGAGATGTTCGATCGGGTTCAAGTCCGGGCTCTGTCTGAGCCACTCAAGGACATTCAGAGACTTGTCTCGAAGCCACTACTGTGTTGTCTTGGCTGTGTGCTTATGGTCGTTGTCCTGTTGAAAGGTGAACCTTCGCCCCAGTCTGAGGTGCTGAGGGCTCTGGAGCAGGTTTTCATTTAGGATCTCTCTGTACTTTGCTCCATTCATCTTTGCCTCTCCTGACTAGACTCCCAGTCTTTGGTGCTGAAAAACATCCCCACAGCATTATCCTGCCACGACCATGCTTCACCGTGGGGATGGTGCTAGGTTTCCTCCAGACGTGACATTTGGCATTCAGGCCATAAAGCTCAATCTTGGTTTCATCAGATCAGATAATCTTGTTTCTCATTGTCAGTCCTTTAGGTGCCTTTTGGCCAACTGCAAGCGGGCTGTCATGTGCCTTTTATTTTTTCGTCTGGCCACTACTGTAAAGGCCTGATTGGTGGAATGCTGCGGAGATGGAAGAACCTTCCAAAAGGACAACCATCTCCACAGAGGAACTCTGGAGACCTGTCAGTGACCATCAGGTTCTTGGTCAGATCCCCGATTGCTCAGTTTGGCCGGGCTGACAACTTTAGGAGGAGTCTTGGTAGTTCCGAACTGCTTTAATTTAAGAATGATGGAGGCCACAGTGTTCTTGGGGACCAGAATTTCTGTTGGTACCCTTCCCTAGACCTGTGGCTTGACACAGTCCTGTCTCTGAGCTCCTTTTTGACCTCGTGGCTTGTCTTTTTGCTCTGACATGCTCTATCAACTGTGGGTCCTTTTATCTAGACAGGTGTGCCTTTCCAAATCTTGTCCAGTCAATTGAATTTACCACGTGGACTCCCAAGTTGCAGAAACATCTCAACATCATCATCCCTTGCTCGTGTGACGTGTGCAGTTAAACGCCATGCTTACTAACTTTGTTAGCGATGTGATAAAATGAGTGTTTTTGAACCCAACAACTGTTTTTAAGGAAAAAATAAATAACCAAAGATGACTAAACATTCAATCAGTACTGAAAATCCAACTTCTTGGGAAAAAAATGTGCTGTCATCACCAGACGGACCATTTTTAAATCAAGTTGATGCATCTATTACAGGGTTTGTAGCGTACCGCCTAGCGTCACTGCCCTGGGATATGACGGTCTTGGGTTCGATATGTAGACAATTCTCTTTCGTGTGTAATGAGCCTATAGCCTGCTGTTCCATCTTGAGTTTTCATTTGAAGCATGTTGCTATACGTGGCTCGTTTTGGATCATTTGCAAAGACATTGGCAACTTTATTGTAGTCAAATTTTGTTCTCAAGTTATTGCAGTCACAGAGCAACCAGATAAAACCATGTGATTTAATGTTTAGCGCAAATCTTCTAATGGATGAAGTGACGCGGGAGGCCAAAAAAAAGCATCTCACGATGCACTTAGCTGTTCTGCAAGGGGTCTGAGGCAGCCGTTAGATCACAAGTGTTTTCAAGTGCAACGCATAGGTGGAGTTCGTATTGTTGTCCTCAGGCATTTCCTTTTTCGGCTTCCGACCAATTTGAATACTCTACAAGTACATAACATTTCCAGAGTGGGCTCTGCTAATTCTGTGTGAATCAGTTTATGAGCACCACCAACACAGTGAATGGGGAAAATGGATTCAAAGTCGATCCAACTGCTGGTGACTTGCTGAATGTGCAATCCTAAAGGAGGGCTGTGATTGGTTAATGATCTATAATGTCCATTTATTTCTATGTAATAGATGGATCATATCATTATGACTACTCTGGAAATGTTTCTTCTGAAGAAGAGTATATTGTTTACAAACGGTATGTCTCTAAAAATAAGCTAAATCGAAAAGTGTCCTTTTGAGATATCAATATTTTTTATGTTGATTAAATGTGACAATTTTTTATATTTAAAATAGTCTAGACATACTCCATATTTGAGAGAACACAACAAGGAGTTATAATGACGCCAAGATGTCTATCATGTACGGTTTACAGATCATTAGGGTCTTAAATGGCCACTTTAATCATGTTTAAATGATAATAATAATAGTTTGCTACATAGGTAAACCGCATGATAAACATCCTTCCTCCCAATGCTGTTCCTATGTGAGAATTACAAGAACATTCTGACATACTGAAAATATTTCTCGCTGGCGTGGAATCGGCCAATAGAAACCCAGGCGTGGAATCGGCCAATAGAAACGCTGGCTGGCTAGTGAGGTCACTGTCATTGTTGCCAGTCTATTGTTTCTTTCTCACCACGGGTGTGTTTGCTTATTTGTTCTTCAGAGATTTTAAATATTGGATCAATTCCTCTTAGTTGAATATTTCATGTTGTCTACAGGACATGTGAATTGGTGGTTGGCTGTGAAGAAATAAAGTGTTGTGTATTTGGCTATGCCGGATTAAGTGATATGACATGCTATTCTATAAAATAATTTCTCCGTAATTAATATTACCTGATTGAGCTAATCATGTAAATGTAATTAACTAGAGTCGGGGCACCACAAAATAATATTTATAGAGCTGTTATCTTCCAAATAAACTCTTAAAGACCTAGTAATATTTTACATCAATAGCAGTCAATATTTAATCATCATCTTAATTCAGTCTCATCTGAAAGTTGTAAATTCTTGGTTATCTGCATGAACCCTGGCTAACAAGTTCATGCTCAAAGTTCAATGCTTCAAAGCTCATGCTGATGTTGGCTTCGTTCTGTAGTTATTACCTGAACCATTCTGACATCGGACCGTCGTCCTCACATCCTCGGAACAGAAGGTTATATTGTCGTCAAGGCTTTATATAGGAAGGGAGAGGAGGGTGTTTTTGAAAAGTTTTATAGTCCATGTCCCTTCACAGGGGAGGGCCACTGATTGAGCAGAGCCCTACCTTATAAAAACCCAAATCTCACATTTTAGAAGCCAAAATCACATTTCATCCCATCATGAATAATTTCTTATTCAAACATTTAAAATTGAACAACAATTCCATGTGAATCCGATAACTCTGATGTGTAGACTTTCCACTGTATAGTTTATGTCATCTTATCATTGATGAGAATGTCTCAGATGACAACCGAACTGACATCATATTCATTACGTACCACCGCATATGTTCAATTGGTCGGATTACCGGAATATAGTTCATTTCCCCCCACCTTCTGATGTTCCCAGAATCTCTATGTTATCCAAATGGGTTTGCAAATGTAACAGCAGTAGGGTAGAGAGAGGAAAAAGGGGGGAAGAGGTATTTGACTGTCATAAACCTACACCCTGGCCAACAGCATAAAGTATGCAAATGTTGAGGCTATTTTAACTTCAAAGTTTGCTGCCGAATCAGTTGATTATATCCAACTCCCATCATGTAACATATAAACAACACTGTACCAAACAGTGAAGAACTATTCAGTGACCCGGTCTGCCTGTCTTACTCTCTGTGTTCCAGTGCTTGCAGAGCTGCCTCAACCTCAGAACCTGACTCTGCTCACCCAGAACACACAGTATGTACTGACGTGGGACTGGGACCAGACGACCACAGGCAACTCTGTTACCTTCACTGTAGAGTACATGGCGTAAGTCACCAGATGCACTCACACCAGACCCCTCCTACATGTCATACTGTAGTTCACCTCCCCTCCTACATGTCACATACTGTAGTTCACCTCCCCTCCTACATGTCACATACTGTAGTTCACCTCCCCTCCTACATGTCACATACTGTAGTTCACCTCCCCCTCCTACATGTCACATACTGTAGTTCACCTCCTACATGTCACATACTGTAGTTCACCTCCCCTCCTACATGTCACATACTGTAGTTCACCTCCCCCTCCTACATGTCACATACTGTAGTTCACCTCCTACATGTCACATACTGTAGTTCACCTCCCCTCCTACATGTCACATACTGTAGTTCACCTCCCCTCCTACATGTCACATACTGTAGTTCACCTCCCCTCCTACATGTCACATACTGTAGTTCACCTCCCCTCCTACATGTCACATACTGTAGTTCACCTCCTACATGTCACATACTGTAGTTCACCTCCTACATGTCACATACTGTAGTTCACCTCCCCTCCTACATGTCACATACTGTAGTTCACCTCCCCTCCTACATGTCACATACTGTAGTTCACCTCCCCTCCTACATGTCACATACTGTAGTTCACATCCCCTCCTACATGTCACATACTGTAGTTCACCTCCCCTCCTACATGTCACATACTGTAGTTCACCTCCCCTCCTACATGTCACATACTGTAGTTCACCTCCCCTCCTACACGTCATACTGTATTTCACCTCCCCTCCTACATGTCACATACTGTAGTTCACCTCCCCCTCCTACATGTCACATACTGTAGTTCACCTCCCCTCCTACATGTCACATACTGTAGTTCACCTCCCCCTCCTACATGTCACATACTGTAGTTCACCTCCCCTCCTACATGTCACATACTGTAGTTCACCTCCCCTCCTACATGTCACATACTGTAGTTCACCTCCCCCTCCTACATGTCACATACTGTATTTCACCTCCCCTCCTACATGTCACATACTGTAGTTCACATCCCCCTCCTACATGTCACATACTGTAGTTCACCTCCCCTCCTACATGTCACATACTGTAGTTCACCTCCCCCTCCTACATGTCACATACTGTAGTTCACCTCCCCCTCCTACATGTCACATACTGTAGTTCACCTCCCCTCCTACATGTCACATACTGTAGTTTACCTCCCCTCCTACATGTCACATACTGTAGTTCACCTCCCCTCCTACATGTCACATACTGTAGTTCACCTCCCCCTCCTACATGTCACATACTGTAGTTCACCTCCCCTCCTACATGTCACATACTGTCGTTCACCTCACCTCCTACATGTCACATACTGTAGTTCACCTCCCCTCCTACATGTCACATACTGTAGTTCACCTCCCCTCCTACATGTCACATACTGTAGTTCACCTCCCCCTCCTACATGTCACATACTGTATTTCACCTCCCCCTCCTACATGTCACATACTGTATTTCACCTCCCACTCCTACATGTCACATACTGTATTTCACCTCCCCCTCCTACATGTCACATACTGTAGTTCACCTCCCCCTCCTACATGTCACATACTGTACTGTAGTTCACCTCCCCCTCCTACATGTCACATACTGTACTGTAGTTCACCTCCCCCTCCTACATGTCACATGATACTGTAGTTCACCTCCCCTCCTACATGTCACATGATACTGTAGTTCACCTCCCCCTCCTACATGTCACATACTGTATTTCACCTCCCCTCCTACATGTCACATACTGTATTTCACCTCCCCCTCCTACATGTCACATACTGTAGTTCACCTCCCCTCCTACATGTCACATACTGTATTTCACCTCCCCCTCCTACATGTCACATACTGTAGTTCACCTCCCCCTCCTGCATGTCACATGATACTGTAGTTCACCTCCCCCTCCTACATGTCACATGATACTGTAGTTCACCTCCCCCTCCTACATGTCACATACTGTAGTTCACCTCCTACATGTCACATACTGTAGTTCACCTCCCCCTCCTACATGTCACATACTGTAGTTCACCTCCCCCTCCTACATGTCACATACTGTATTTCACCTCCCCCTCCTACATGTCACATACTGTAGTTCACCTCCCCTCCTACATGTCACATACTGTAGTTCACCTCCCCCTCCTACATGTCACATACTGTAGTTCACCTCCCCTCCTACATGTCACATACTGTAGTTCACCTCCTCTCCTACATGTCACATACTGTAGTTCACCTCCCCCTCCTACATGTCACATACTGTAGTTCACCTCCCCTCCTACATGTCACATACTGTAGTTCACCTCCCCCTTCCTACATGTCACATACTGTAGTTCACCTCCCCTCCTACATGTCACATACTGTAGTTCACCTCCCCTCCTACATGTCACATACTGTAGTTCACCTCCCCTCCTACATGTCACATACTGTAGTTCACCTCCCCTCCTACATGTCACATACTGTATTTCACCTCCCCTCCTACATGTCACATACTGTAGTTCACCTCCCCTCCTACATGTCATACTGTAGTTCACCTCCCCTCCTACATGTCACATACTGTAGTTCACCTCCCCTCCTACATGTCACATACTGTAGTTCACCTCCCCTCCTACATGTCACATACTGTACTGTATTTCACCTCCCCTCCTACATGTCACATACTGCACTGTAGTTCACCTCCCCCTCCTACATGTCACATACTGTATTTCACCTCCCCCTCCTACATGTCACATGATACTGTAGTTCACCTCCCCTCCTACATGTCACATACTGTAGTTCACCTCCCCTCCTACATGTCACATACTGTATTTCACCTCCCCTCCTACATGTCACATACTGTAGTTCACCTCCCCCTCCTACATGTCACATACTGTAGTTCACCTCCCCCTCCTACATGTCACATACTGTAGTTCACCTCCCCCTCCTACATGTCACATACTGTAGTTCACCTCCCCTCCTACATGTCACATACTGTATTTCACCTCCCCCTCATACATGTCACATACTGTAGTTCACCTCCCCCTCCTACATGTCACATACTGTAGTTCACCTCCCCTCCTACATGTCACATACTGTAGTTCACCTCCCCTCCTACATGTCACATACTGTAGTTCACCTCCCCTCCTACATGTCACATACTGTAGTTCACCTCCCCTCCTACATGTCACATACTGTAGTTCACCTCCCCTCCTACATGTCACATACTGTAGTTCACCTCCCCCTCCTACATGTCACATACTGTAGTTCACCTCCCCTCCTACATGTCACATACTGTAGTTCACCTCCCCTCCTACATGTCACATACTGTAGTTCACCTCCCCTCCTACATGTCACATACTGTAGTTCACCTCCCCTCCTACATGTCACATACTGTAGTTCACCTCCCCTCCTACATGTCACATACTGTAGTTCACCTCCCCTACTACATGTCACATACTGTAGTTCACCTCCCCTCCTACATGTCACATACTGTAGTTCACCTCCCCTCCTACATGTCACATACTGTAGTTCACCTCCTACATGTCACATACTGTAGTTCACCTCCTACATGTCACATACTGTAGTTCACCTCCCCTCCTACATGTCACATACTGTAGTTCACCTCCCCTCCTACATGTCACATACTGTAGTTCACCTCCCCTCCTACATGTCACATACTGTAGTTCACATCCCCTCCTACATGTCACATACTGTAGTTCACCTCCCCTCCTACATGTCACATACTGTAGTTCACCTCCCCTCCTACATGTCACATACTGTAGTTCACCTCCCCTCCTACACGTCATACTGTATTTCACCTCCCCTCCTACATGTCACATACTGTAGTTCACCTCCCCCTCCTACATGTCACATACTGTAGTTCACCTCCCCTCCTACATGTCACATACTGTAGTTCACCTCCCCCTCCTACATGTCACATACTGTAGTTCACCTCCCCCTCCTACATGTCACATACTGTAGTTCACCTCCCCTCCTACATGTCACATACTGTAGTTCACCTCCCCCTCCTACATGTCACATACTGTATTTCACCTCCCCTCCTACATGTCACATACTGTAGTTCACATCCCCCTCCTACATGTCACATACTGTAGTTCACCTCCCCTCCTACATGTCACATACTGTAGTTCACCTCCCCTCCTACATGTCACATACTGTAGTTCACCTCCCCCTCCTACATGTCACATACTGTAGTTCACCTCCCCCTCCTACATGTCACATACTGTAGTTTACCTCCCCTCCTACATGTCACATACTGTAGTTCACCTCCCCTCCTACATGTCACATACTGTAGTTCACCTCCCCTCCTACATGTCACATACTGTAGTTCACCTCCCCTCCTACATGTCACATACTGTCGTTCACCTCACCTCCTACATGTCACATACTGTAGTTCACCTCCCCTCCTACATGTCACATACTGTAGTTCACCTCCCCCTCCTACATGTCACATACTGTATTTCACCTCCCCCTCCTACATGTCACATACTGTAGTTCACCTCCCCTCCTACATGTCACATACTGTAGTTCACCTCCCCTCCTACATGTCACATACTGTAGTTCACCTCCCCTCCTACATGTCACATACTGTAGTTCACCTCCCCTCCTACATGTCACATACTGTAGTTCACCTCCCCCTCCTACATGTCACATACTGTATTTCACCTCACCTCCTACATGTCACATACTGTAGTTCACCTCCCCTCCTACATGTCACATACTGTAGTTCACCTCCCCTCCTACATGTCACATACTGTAGTTCACCTCCCCTCCTACATGTCACATACTGTAGTTCACCTCCCCCTCCTACATGTCACATACTGTAGTTCACCTCCCCCTCCTACATGTCTTACTGTAGTTCACCTCCCCTCCTACATGTCACATACTGTAGTTCACCTCCCCCTCCTACATGTCACATACTGTATTTCACCTCCCCCTCCTACATGTCACATGATACTGTGTTTCACCTCCCCCTCCTACATGTCACATGATACTGTATTTCACCTCCCCTCCTACATGTCACATACTGTAGTTCACCTCCCCCTCCTACATGTCACATGATACTGTACTGTAGTTCACCTCCTACACCCAAATAGTGACTCGTCTGCTTTATTTTACCACCATGAGAGTCAAGATCTGGTATTAGGCCAAGACTGCCTCTCATCACTGACCCTCTCGCTCGCTCCCCAACAGGAAGTACAAGATGAAGATGAAGAAGAAGAACTGGAGCCGTGTGTGTGAAAGGACCACACGCACCCACTGTGACCTCACAGGTTCTGATCTGCACTACCTGGGAATGTACGTGCTCCGAGTCCGAGCCAGCGCCGACGGAGTCAACTCGGACTGGGTCAACAAAGACTTCTGTCCTGATATCGATGGTGAGAGGAATGGGAGAAGGCAGACAGACTTGGGCACAGATGGAAAAACTAATTGAGAGAAGAAAATCAACACAGTTGTGAACATTCACACATTTAAACACCCACCAACACACCCACTCACCAACACCTACACACCAACAACCACAAGCGTGTGTTGATTGAGTTTGAGTTTATTTTATTTTTACAGGGACAGTGCACATTAATCAACGTTTCAGTAAAAGTGCCGGTTTTAGCCAGCCGGCTAATTTTCAACCTCAGTCCCTGGGCAGGTTATTAAAAACAATTACAATATAGACTAGCAACATAGAACAAGCAAGATGTGGCATACAGACAGAGCAACATAGGACAAGCAAGATGTAGCATACAGACAAAGCAATATAGGACAAGCAAGACGTAGCATACAGACAGAGCAACATAGGACAAGCAAGACGTAGCATACAGACAGAGCAACGTAGGACAAGCAAGACGTAGCATACAGGCAGAGCAACGTAGGACAAGCAAGACGTAGCATACAGACAGAGCAACGTAGGACAAGCAAGACGTAGCATACAGACAGAGCAACATAGGACAAGCAAGACGTAGCATACAGACAGAGCAACGTAGGACAAGCAAGACGTAGCATACAGACAGAGCAACGTAGGACAAGCAAGACGTAGCATACAGACAGAGCAACGTAGGACAAGCAAGACGTAGCATACAGACAAAGCAACGTAGGACAAGCAAGACGTAGCATACAGACAGAGCAACGTAGGACAAGCAAGACGTAGCATACAGACAGAGCAACGTAGGACAAGCAAGACGTAGCATACAGGCAGAGCAACGTAGGACAAGCAAGACGTAGCATACAGACAGAGCAACGTAGGACAAGCAAGACGTAGCATACAGGCAGAGCAACGTAGGACAAGCAAGACGTAGCATACAGACAGAGCAACGTAGGACAAGCAAGACGTAGCATACAGACAGAGCAACGTAGGACAAGCAAGACGTAGCATACAGACAGAGCAACGTAGGACAAGCAAGACGTAGCATACAGACAGAGCAACGTAGGACAAGCAAGACGTAGCATACAGACAGAGCAACGTAGGACAAGCAAGACGTAGCATACAGACAGAGCAACATAGGACAAGCAAGACGTAGCATACAGACAGAGCAACGTAGGACAAAAAGCAACAAGACAAAATTCATAAAAGCAACAGTGTTTCCACACCTCACAAGCGACAGACAACAGACAACATGGAAAGCGGTAATACACAGCTAGGGACCATGTTCACACATCTGATTGACCTTTAGCCAGGTCTTCAAGCATTTTGTGAAAGTGTGATTTTGCAGTTATGTGTGTCTGATGGCAGTGTATTCCAGACATGGGAAGCTCTCACAGAGAAAACGGATTCACTAAAGGTGCTTTTCCTTAAGGGAACTGTACAGTCACCTCTCATGGCAGACCTTGAGGATCTGCTGCCATATGTTTGGGTTTTCTGTTTAACAGAAGTACTGAGTGGAGAGGGAGCCAGGCCTTTTAGGATCTTGAATACAAGACATATGTCGGTGAATTGCACAAGATTTTTCCTGCTCAGGAGCTCATGCTTTCTGAGGATGTAACAGTGATGATGACTTGGGCTTTCTATCAAGCACTTGGAGAGCCTGCTTTTTGACAGACTGAATAGGTCTTAATGTTGTACGGCAAGCTTGGGCCCAACTAGTCGAGCAGTATGTTAAGTGCGGGAGTATCATAGATTTGAAGTACAGTTTTGCTACCTCTGTAGTCAAACAATGTTGTATAAATCGGAAATGAGCTAGGTTGAATTTGGTTATTTGGATTAACTTTTTCACATGCTTTTTTAAGAGGTTGGAATCAAGTATGATGCCAAGGTACTTAAAATCAGATATCACCTGGAGCTTCTTCCCTGACACACAGACATGTGGCTCAGTAGCATCTGTTGCCCTCTTTGTGAAAAACATGCAAACAGTTTATTTTCATTTCATTTTTCACATTGAGATGCAAACACGAATCGCATCTCTGCATGTCTGGCAGACACATCAGTGTGGATGACGGATCACCACCTCAAGCTGAACCTCGGCAAGACGGAGCTGCTCTTCCTCCCGGGGAAGGACTGCCCGTTCCATGATCTCGCCATCACGGTTGACAACTCCATTGTGTCCTCCTCCCAGAGCGCTAAGAACCTTGGCGTGATCCTGGACAACACCCTGTCGTTCTCAACTAACATCAAGGCGGTGGCCCGTTCCTGTAGGTTCATGCTCTACAACATCCGCAGAGTACGACCCTGCCTCACACAGGAAGCGGCGCAGGTCCTAATCCAGGCACTTGTCATCTCCCGTCTGGATTACTGCAACTCGCTGTTGGCTGGGCTCCCTGCCTGTGCCATTAAACCCCTACAACTCATCCAGAACGCCGCAGCCCGTCTGGTGTTCAACCTTCCCAAGTTCTCTCATGTCACCCCGCTCCTCCGCTCTCTCCACTGGCTTCCAGTTGAAGCTCGCATCCACTACAAGACCATGGTGCTTGCCTACGGAGCTGTGAGGGGAACGGCACCTCAGTACCTCCAGGCTCTGATCAGGCCCTACACCCAAACAAGGGCACTGCGTTCATCCACCTCTGGCCTGCTCGCCTCCCTACCACTGAGGAAGTACAGTTCCCGCTCAGCCCAGTCAAAACTGTTCGCTGTTCTGGCCCCCCAATGGTGGAACAAACTCCCTCACGACGCCAGGACAGCGGAGTCAATCACCACCTTCCGGAGACACCTGAAACCCCACCTCTTTAAGGAATACCTAGGATTAGGATAAGTAATCCTTCTCCCCCCTTAAAAGATTTAGATGCACTATTGTAAAGTGGCTGTTCCACTGGATGTCATAAGGTGAATGCACCAATTTGTAAGTCGCTCTGGATAAGAGCGTCTGCTAAATGACTTGAATGTAAATGTAAATGTAACACGAGTCACTGAGCCACTTTGTAACCTGGACCATTACAGTAGTGAGTCACTGAGCCACTTTGTAACCTGGACCATTACAGTAGTGAGTCACTGAGCCACTTTGTAACCTGGACCATTACAGTAGTGAGTCACTGAGCCACTTTGTAACCTGGACCATTACAGTAGTGAGTCACTGAGCCACTTTGTAACCTGGACCATTACAGTAGTGAGTCACTGAGCCACTATGCAACCTGGACCATTACAGTAGTGAGTCACTGAGCCACTATGTAACCATGGACCATTACAGTAGTGAGCCACTATGTAACCTGGACCATTACAGTAGTGAGTCACTGAGCCACTTTGTAACCTGGACCATTACAGTAGTGAGTCACTGAGCCACTTTGTAACCTGGACCGTTACAGTAGTGAGTCACTGAGCCACTTTGTAACCTGGACCATTACAGTAGTGAGCCACTATGTAACCTGGACCATTACAGTAGTGAGTCACTGAGCCACTTTGTAACCTGGACCATTACAGTAGTGAGTCACTGAGCCACTTTGTAACCTGGACCATTACAGTAGTGAGCCACTATGTAACCTGGACCATTACAGTAGTGAGTCACTGAGCCACTTTGTAACCTGGACCATTACAGTAGTGAGTTCTTGTGCAGCTTGTTGTTTGCTCTGCATGCACATATATCACTATATATCACTATAAATCACAATGATTTATTCTAGCGCATCTAATATTGAGATCGCTTTTCAGGACTTATAGTTGGCTTTTGATGTTATTCAGAGGCATATTTTCAAATTGACACTTGTGCTTAATGCAAGAAACTAAATGTATGATTATTTTTCTTCTCTTCAAGTTAACAGATGGCGTCACACATTTCATAGGGTCACCTGTAAGTATCTTGGGAATTGGTTAGATGAAAAGCTGAATTTAAAACAATATTGACGAAGAAACTGATGTTGAAATTGGGTTTCTATTTTTAGGAACAAATCTTGCTTTTCAATATCTATCAGAAAGGATTTTGTTCAAAGCACTTTATCGGTCCTCGATTTATGGTGATATTGTCTATATGCAGACAGCCACAAGTACCTTACATTAAGTCCAGAGTGTATCATGGTGCTTCAAGATTCATGACAAATGCTACATCAATTACCCATGGTGCAATGTACCTCTCCACCAGGAGGCTAAAGCACTGGTACACTACTCCCTTTGTATCTCTGTTCATTACTGACCAGATCAGTCACTCAATTACAGTCTTCATTCTGTCGCTGCTGTCCTTGTCTGTTCCTAAGTCTAGATCTGAGGTGGGGAAGGCATCTTTTTCCCTTAATGCCTTCATCCTGAAATATGCTTCGAAAGATATTAAAGTTATGGGAGTTAGTGTCTTTGCCTGTTTTTTAAGACGCTGATCGACGACACTGTTTGTGATAGCTGCAGTTGTTTCTAATCTTAAAATGTATCTGTAACTTGTGACACTTAAGATGTGTTCGAATACTCATGCGAACTGCTCTAACTGTACTATTAGTGACTTAAATTGAGTATGTAGTCTGCTTATTGGTCATAGTGTGGATGTAGTTAGTATGCCAAAAGTTCCCGGATGTTGTACTGAATTTTAAACAAAGTATACAAGCAGTAGACACCATTTCTGTGCTTTTAGGGCCCATAATGCAATTCCTCAGAAAAGGGGGTGTGGCTTCACAACATTTTCAGATTTGTAGTAAATGGTGGAAAATATGCAGCCGAGGTCTGATGAGAGAGGATACAAATTCAGTGCTTTAACTAATTATGACAAATGTTGAGTAATGTCATCAAGTAATTACTTTTCAAAAAAGTTACACTTTGTTTGCTACGCTATCCTTACGAACCACATAGCATATTACAGCATGTACTGGTTTGTGAGCTTAGCTAGCTACCTAACGTTAGTTGGCTACTAATACATTGGACTTGCCAGTATATTAACTACATGCTATTTAACTACCTAACGTTTATCGACTTGATTATTCACGTCATGCTTAGCTAAGTGCTATAGTCGTTGTGCGTTGTCAATGGACATTGTTAATTCACTCCGGCTAGCTACTCCGATTTCAGAGCACTCTCTTGTGCCAGAGCGCAGAATAGATGATGAATTTATGAACTCGTAAAACCTGTTGAACACCGGTGTCAGTAAACGTCCGCAAAAAAAAAGAAGCATAATAACATTCTTTCCATTAGCATATTTAGTCACCAACGCTCTGGATAACATGAAACCAGACTAACCAGCTCTGCTAGGGCGAGTACAATGGTCAGAGTGAAGTGTTCACACACACACAACACTATCCGCGCGCGCGCACACACACACAACACTATCCTCGCGCACACACACACAACACTATCCTCGCACACACACACACACACACACACACACACACACAACTACACTCACTCACAAACAGTTAATCTGTCATTCACCAAGAATCATTCCCAGGACTCTGGAGTTGGCTGTATTGTAACTCTTGAGTTTATTTAGGTCTTATCTGTTCTTCCCCCTGTCTAGCTTCGTTGGGCCCACCGTCCAGGGTGGAGATGGCTCCTGTGGGGAACCTGCTGGACGTGACCATCTCTGACCCCGTGACCAGCACCCAGCACTCCATGAAGGAACACGTCCTCTACCTGTACTACCGCATCCTGTACTGGAGCCGCTCTGATGACCCTCAGGTACTGGCACAACCTTCTGCCTTGTTTTGTGGCCTCTAAAGATTCCTGGGCCTCCCCTCAGTAACCCTGGGACTGCTGTAACCTTAGCCTCCCCTCAGTAACCCTGGGACTGCTATCACCTGGGCCTCCCCTCAGTAACCCTGGGACTGCTGTCACCTGGGCCTCCCCTCAGTAACCCTGGGACTGCTGTCACCTGGGCCTCCCCTCAGTAACCCTGGGACTGCTGTCACCTGGGCCTCCCCTCAGTAAACCTGGGACTGCTGTCACCTGGGCCTCCCCTCAGTAACCCTGGGACTGCTATCACCTGGGCCTCCCCTAACTAACCCTGGGACTGCTGTAACCTGGGCCTCCCCTCAGTAACCCTGGGACTGCTGTCACCTGGGCCTCCCCTCAGTAACCCTGGGACTGCTGTCACCTGGGCCTCCCCTCAGTAACCCTGGGACTGCTGTCACCTGGGCCTCCCCTCAGTAACCCTGGGACTGCTGTCACCTGGGCCTCCCCTCAGTAACCCTGGGACTGCTGTAACCTGGGCCTCCCCTCAGTAACCCTGGGACTGCTGTCACCTGGGCCTCCCCTCAGTAACCCTGGGACTGCTGTCACCTGGGCCTCCCCTCAGTAACCCTGGGACTGCTTTCACCTCGGCCTCCCCTCAGTAACCCTGGGACTGCTGTCACCTGGGCCTCCCCTCAGTAACCCTGGGACTGCTGTCACCTGGGCCTCCCCTCAGTAACCCTGGGACTGCTGTCACCTGGGCCTCCCCTCAGTAACCCTGGGACTGCTGTCACCTGGGCCTCCCCTCAGTAACCCTGGGACTGCTGTCACCTGGGCCTCCCCTCAGTAACCTTGTAACTGCTACCAGAAACTACAACATGTAACATTCTAAACAACAAACTTAAAGATAGGAACACAAGTGTGTTTTTCTATTGTTGGATAGACTTTGAACATTGCGATATTAAAGACATGATAGATCAGACCCATAGTATGTAAAGGAGTGAGGAGTCAAATCAAATCTCTCTAGTAAGACAACTAAGCTTGGAATATGTTGCGTGATTACATGTGGCAGGCATTGATGAGGGGAGACTGGTGGAGATCTTAGAACCTAACAATGAGAGGGCAATGTATTGTTTACATTGTCAGGATATGTCACTGAGGGAGAGAGGGTAATGTATCGTTTACATTGTCAGGATATGTCACTGAGGGAGAGAGGGTAATGTAATGTTTACATTGTCAGGATATGTCACTGAGGGAGAGAGGGTAATGTATCGTTTACATTGTCAGGATATGTCACTGAGGGAGAGAGGGTAATGTATCGTTTACGTTGTCAGGATATGTCACTGAGGGAGAGAGGGTAATGTATCGTTTACATTGTCAGGATATGTCACTGAGGGAGAGAGGGTAATGTATAACGTTTACATTGTCAGGATATGTCACTGTTAGCCATCAGGGATCCTCTGGGAGGAGAAGAGACACAGTCTGGTATCAATAACCATGACAGCCGTGAGTTGGGGAGGAGTGAGCACTTTGGGGTAGAGGTCAGATGAGGTGAGGAAGAACCGATATCACCAAGGTTCTGTCTAACAGAGATGCATTGGCTGTTAGGTTGTGGAAGAGGAGACTCAGCCTAGGAGATGCTTGTGTGAAGTGTTTTTTTGTTGTCCGAATCACCGCTGTAACGACCCTTTGGGGAGAATTAAACTTGGTTTAGCTTCTCTAGTGTCTGAGTTATTTAGCATTATGCAGTTAACTGGTTGGTGCTTTGTATTCTGGAAGGGTTTGAAGTGTTCTATGATGGTGCTTTGTATTCTGGAAGGGTTTGAAGTGTTCTATGATGGTGCTTTGTATTCTGGAAGGTTTTGAAGTGTTCTATGATGGTGCTTTGTATTCTGGAAGGGTTTGAAGTGTTCTATGATGGTGCTTTGTATTCTGGAAGGTTTTGAAGTGTTCTATGATGGTGCTTTGTATTCTGGAAGGTTTTGAAGTGTTCTATGATGGTGCTTTGTATTCTGGAAGGTTTTGAAGTGTTCTATGACGGTGCTTTGTATTCTGGAAGGTTTTGAAGTGTTCTATGACGGTGCTTTGTATTCTGGAAGGTTTTGAAGTGTTCTATGATGGTGCTTTGTATTCTGGAAGGGTTTGAAGTGTTCTATGAAGGTGCTTTGTATTCTGGAAGGGTTTGAAGTGTTCTATGATGGTGCTTTGTATTCTGGAAGGTTTTGAAGTGTTCTATGATGGTGCTTTGTATTCTGGAAGGTTTTGAAGTGTTCTATGATGGTGCTTTGTATTCTGGAAGGGTTTGAAGTGTTCTATGATGGTGCTTTGTATTCTGGAAGGGTTTGAAGTGTTCTATGATGGTGCTTTGTATTCTGGAAGGGTTTGAAGTGTTCTATGATGGTGCTTTGTATTCTGGAAGGTTTTGAAGTGTTCTATGATGGTGCTTTGTATTCTGGAAGGTTTTGAAGTGTTCTATGATGGTGCTTTGTATTCTGGAAGGGTTTGAAGTGTTCTATGATGGTGCTTTGTATTCTGGAAGGGTTTGAAGTGTTCTATGATGGTGCTTTGTATTCTGGAAGGTTTTGAAGTGTTCTATGATGGTGCTTTGTATTCTGGAAGGTTTTGAAGTGTTCTATGATGGTGCTTTGTATTCTGGAAGGGTTTGAAGTGTTCTATGATGGTGCTTTGTATTCTGAGTGTTCTAATGGTGGTATTTGAAGTGTTCTATGATGGTGCTTTGTATTCTGGAAGGTTTTGAAGTGTTCTATGAAGGTGCTTTGTATTCTGGAAGGGTTTGAAGTGTTCTATGACGGTGCTTTGTATTCTGGAAGGTTTTGAAGTGTTCTATGACGGTGCTTTGTATTCTGGAAGGTTTTGAAGTGTTCTATGATGGTGCTTTGTATTCTGGAAGGGTTTGAAGTGTTCTATGATGGTGCTTTGTATTCTGGAAGGTTTTGAAGTGTTCTATGATGGTGCTTTGTATTCTGGAAGGGTTTGAAGTGTTCTATGATGGTGCTTTGTATTCTGGAAGGTTTTGAAGTGTTCTATGACGGTGCTTTGTATTCTGGAAGGGTTTGAAGTGTTCTATGACGGTGCTTTGTATTCTGGAAGGTTTTGAAGTGTTCTATGATGGTGCTTTGTATTCTGGAAGGTTTTGAAGTGTTCTATGATGGTGCTTTGTATTCTGGAAGGTTTTGAAGTGTTCTATGACGGTGCTTTGTATTCTGGAAGGTTTTGAAGTGTTCTATGACGGTGCTTTGTATTCTGGAAGGGTTTGAAGTGTTCTATGAAGGTGCTTTGTATTCTGGAAGGGTTTGAAGTGTTCTATGATGGTGCTTTGTATTCTGGAAGGTTTGAAGTGTTCTATGATGGTGCTTTGTATTCTGGAAGGTTTTGAAGTGTTCTATGATGGTGCTTTGTATTCTGGAAGGTTTTGAAGTGTTCTATGGTGCTTTGTATTCAGTTTTGTTCCATGTTCTCTGTTCTCTGGAACTCTTCCAGTTGAAACAACATCAATAACTCTTCTGCTGTGTCCCTGTGTTACACCAGAGCAGATGGGTATGATTTATATATCATCTCTATGTCCCAAACCGTTCCTGGAGTACCCCCAACCGTTCCACTTGTTGAGACGTATTCAGGACTAGCACATCTGATTCAACTTGTGAAGGGCTTGATGATGAGTTCACCACTAGAATCCCATGTGCTCCTACTGGAATGGGTGAAATAAGTGGAACGTCTGGGGGGGGGTAGTGCAAGACAGGGCAGCGTCTCTCAACACTGTCTGATTTTATAACGTGTTCTTATTGGATGTTCAGGGTCTGAAGCCTAAAGTGTTGGACTCTAGCAACAACCTGGTGACGCTGCCTGAGCTGGAGGCCTGGACGTGGTACTGTGTCATGATCCAGTCTCGCTACGACTACTACAACAAGACTAGCAGCTACACAGGACCCCAGTGCATGCAGACGGAGGGTAGGAATGAACACTTCACACTAAAGGCTTGGAGATTGGTTTCCAAATTGCTTGACAAATTACCTACCTGTGTAATGTGTGTGTAGAGATGCCAGACAGCGTGTTTTACAGGAGTAATTGCATAATAAGGCCACTAAAGTGTGACTGTTCTCGTCCTCAGGTGACACCCCGTACTGGCAGATCTTCCTGTACTTCCTGGTCTCCATGATGGTGTGTTTCCTGCTCGTGTTGCTTCCCTCCTACGCCTTCTTCAGGTTCTACAGAGTCCTCAAAAACACCTTTTACCCTTCTATCCAGCTGCCTGCACACATCCAGGAGGTAGGCCTCACAAACGCTTACTCAACAGTAAACAGCATAACAGTAATATTCAGGTGTACCGTCCATCCTCTTGGTTGGTGGGTGTGTCTGTGTGTTTCAGGGTGGTTCGGAATAAGCAATGGCAATTTATCTTTCTCTCTTCCCCTCCCCCCAGTACCTCTGTGACTCCTCCCCTGGCTCTGACATGCCCCGCCTCCTCACTGCTGATTCAGAGGCGGAGCTGTGCTGTGATAAGCTGACCATCTGTCCTGAGGTGGTGCTACTGGAAATACACGTCCCTCCTCCCCTTACAGCGCCCCCCTCAGAGCTGGAGCAGGACAACGGCAGACACATCCGCCAGGACAGCGGAGACTCTGGAATCTACTCCACAGAGGGAGGCTCCGCCCAGCAGGGTCGTAGTGGTGGGGAGCCAATCAGGAGAGACCAGGAAGTGGACTCCTGGCAGACACTAGAGCAGGTCAAGATGGAGGAGATGGGGAGAGAGTCGGCTGACGAAAGAGATCTGGACGAGGGGATTGTGGATGTTTGCGTCTGAGGAGAAATGGAGAGAGGAGAGCTAAGTGGAAAGCATCAATGATGGTTGGCGATTTGTAATGAAGAAATGAGAATGGTTGCACAGAATGTTCTCAAGTCTCCATCTTGCTGCTTTTCCTCAAAGGACACTGAAGACGATGACGTCTCTGAGCCAAAGACGCATCGTCACCTGTCCTGCCTACATTACAGGAAACATCTACTCCAAAACTATCTTATGATATTGTTTCATTAAGTGCACTGTTGATACAGTCCCAAAATGTTTTGCATGTGAACAGATACGTTTTCAAAATATTGGGACTTTCAAGAAGCAAAGTGTCACATGATGTAAAATGCATCATTGTGTGCCAAGTGACACTTTGCTTCTTGAAAGTCCCAATATTTTGAAAACGTGTCTGTTGACATGCAAAACATTTTGGGACTGTATCATCAGTGGACTTAATGAATCCCATGTTGCTGTGTGTTTTTTTCAAGGGCATAGAAACAAGCTTTAGAATGTCAGATTTCTTATGGGGGGGGGGGGGCGCATTTGACTTCAAGATGTCTAAAAGACCCCAGTCCATCTTGCTTTTCTATGGCCGGTGTAATGACTGACATGTTTTAGTGTAGTTTGGAACACGTTTATCTCATCTCAAGACTCGGCTGGTCACAGCCAGGGGCGTACTTTCTGTTCCCAGTGAATTCTGAGACCGTCGCTCCATTTTATAGCGTCCTGTGAAGTGTGTGAATCCAGGGGGAAACAGGGTAGCTCATTGTGTTTTAAACAACAGGGTATCAGTTTTAACCATTTCAATCCCCCCAAAAATCTACCTATTTTTCCTGTCAAGACATTTTCTTGAAAAGGAATGGTTCTGGTTAATTAATCTTCTAAACGAATCCTGTCGTGTGTGTTTGTGTGTGTGCCTTGGATAGATAAGACAGTACATTGGCAGCAGTGCATTTCGTGTGTGGGCGTGTGTTGTCAGTGTAAGTACTGAATGTCTGAGAGTCCTGTGTGTGTGCGTGCTTAGTATAGATGATAGACAGTACATTGGCAGTAGTGTATTTGGTGTGTGTGTTGTCAGTGTAAGTACTGAATGTCTGAGAGTCCTGTGTGTGTGCGTGCTTAGTATAGATGATAGACAGTACATTGGCAGTAGTGTATTTGATGTGTGTGTTGTCAGTGTAAGTACTGAATGTCCTGTGTGTACATAGTCACATCCTGCCACGTCGGAGTGCCTGTTGTTTTTACATTTTTTATTGTGTTACTTTTAGAAACATTTTAATTAGTTTTGTCCTTTTATGATTCTTATAGAATCTGACATCAGGAAGTGTCATGTTTTCTCTCTGATACCTTATTATTTGACTTCATCTTTGTTTTGAAAGGTGCTTTGGTCCAACTGTTACTGGTTGGACCCCTGAGTCTTAAACAAGAACTGAATCCCTGAAGGTTTATGTTCATTGTCTCTTCCTCTTTCTGATGATTTGTTCGCTGAGGTGGAACAACTTCCACCTAGAGCAGGGCTGTCCAATCCTCTTCCTGGAGATCTACTGTCCTGTAGGCCAGGGCTGTCTAATCCTCTTCCTGGAGATCTACTGTCCTGTAGGCCAGGGCTGTCCAATCCTCTTCCTGGAGATCTACTGTCCTGTAGGCCAGGGCTGTCCAATCCTCTAACCTCTAAACCTACAGGACAGTAGATCTCCAGGAAGAGGGTTGGACTGAAAACCTACAGGACGGTAGATCTCCAGGAAGAGGATTGGACAGCCCTGGCCTAGAGGACGGTAGATCTCCAGGAAGAGGATTGGACAGCCCTGCTCTAGAGGACGGTAGATCTCCAGGAAGAGGATTGGACAGCCCTGGCCTACAGGACAGTAGATCTCCAGGAAGAGGATTGGACAGCCCTGCTCTAGAGGACGGTAGATCTCCAGGAAGAGGATTGGACAGCCCTGGCCTACAGGACAGTAGATCTCCAGGAAGAGGATTGGACAGCCCTGCTCTAGAGGACGGTAGATCTCCAGGAAGAGGATTGGACAGCCCTGGCCTACAGGACAGTAGATCTCCAGGAAGAGAATTGGACAGTAGATCTCCAGGAAGAGAATTGGACAGCCCTGCTCTAGGTGGAAGTTGTTCCACCTCAGCGAACAAATCAGAAAGAGGAAGAGAGACATCAATAAACAGCCCTGGCCTAGAGGTTTTTCCACCACATTTTGTCAAAGTTAAACAAGGAAATAATCAGCATAACATTTGGATAAGAAGTGACATGAAACCAAATGCATTAACAAATCACCACACCATACCTTGCATCTGTCAAAGCCTCATAACCACAGCCAATACAAATGTTTATCGTCTACGCTTTATACCAAGCTGACGTCTGACGCAGAGTGATATTTACCTAATGTGAGTTAAGTAGTGAATAGTGTTCACAAAATATTATTGCATTTTATATCGTTGGGCATGCTGTAAACTATTGCTTCCAAATGGAGTTGCATTCATATTAAAGAAAGTATCTCTCATCTCATACCCTTTGCCCCAGGCCTTTTATTGTATACTGACACTGTACTGATTTTTCTGTGTAGTCTGTGATTAATAAATTAACACTGGGGCGGGAAGATGTGATTGTGAACATGTTGGTTATTGATAGATTCTGGGTTCAACTTGGAACATTGTTAAACTCAGTATCTTATTTAAGGAGTGATAGCGACTGGTTTGTCAGAAGTTAATGGTTATCTGTAGGAGCCAGATGGCTTTGGAATGTGTTGGGTGGACGGGAGGAAGTCACAGGATTGCTATAGGGGATACGGATGGTGATCTGTGGGTTAGGAAAATGAGGGGTTGAGGTCAGGTCCCCTTAAAGGGAGAAATGATGCTTTATTGCCCTATTACTTCGTCTTCCCGTCAAACCATAATAGATGTAAGGATTAGAGAGAAGGAGTTGTGCCTAAATTGGAGTGTATATACTAGTGGTGGTGGTAGAAACATGTTTTGAAATGAGGGGTTGAGGTCAGATTGCCTTAAGGTAGAAATGATGGTTTATTACCTTTCTGTCAAACCATAATAGATGTAAGGATTGGTGAGAAGGAGTGCCAACATTTGGATTGTGTGTGTGTGTGTGTGCATATTACACACACACGCACACACACATTTGAAGTTGAAGTTTTACATACACCTTAGCCAAATACATTTCAATTCTATTTGTCACAATTCCTGACATTTAATCCCAGTAAAATCCCTGTCTTAGGTCAGTTAGGATCAACACTTTATATTAAGAATGTGAAATGTCAGAATAATAGTGGAGGACATTATTTCAACTTTTATTTCTTTCATCACATTCCCAGTGGGCCAGAAGTTTACATGCACTCAATTAGTATTTGGTAGCATTGCCTTTAAATTGTTTAACTTGTGTCAACTGTTTTGGGTAGCCTTCCACAAACTTCCCACAATACGTTGGGTGAATTTTTGGCCCATTCCTCCTGACAGAGCTGGTATAACTGAGTCAGGTTTGTCGGCCTTTCACACGCTTTTTCAGTTCTGCGCACAAACTTTCTATAGGACTGAGGTCAGGGCTTTGTGATGGCCACTCCAATACCTTGACTTTGTTGTCCTCAAGCCATTTTGTCACAACTTTGGAAGTATGCTTGGAGTCATTGTCCATTTGGAAAATGCATTTGCAACCAAGCTTTAACTTCCTGATTGATGTCTTGATCTTGCTTCGATATAACCACATTTTCATGCCTCATGATGTTATCTATTTTGTGAAGTGCACCAGTCCCTCCTGCAGCAAAGCACCCCCACAACATGGTGCTGCCACCCCCATGCTTCACGGTTGGGATGGTGTTCTTCAGCTTGCAAGCCTCCCCTTTTTCCTCAACACGACGATGGTCATTATGGCCAAACAATTCTATTTTTGGTTCATCCGACCAGAGAACATTTCTCTAAAAAATACGATCTTTGTCCCCATGTGCAGTTGCAAACTGTAGTCTGGCTTTTTTGTTTATGGTGGTTTTGGAGCAATAGCTTCTTCCTTGCTGAGAAGCCTTTCAGGTTGTCGATATAGGACTTGTTTTACTGTGGATATAGATACTTTTGTACCATCTTCACAAGGTCCTTTGCTGCTGTTCTGGGATTGATTTGCACTTTTGCACCAAGGTACGCTCATCTCTAGGAGACAACGTGTCTCCTTCCTGAGCGGTATGGCGGCTGCATGGTCCCATGGTGTTTATACTTGCGTACTATTGGTTGTACAGATGAATGTGATACCTTCAGGCGTTTGGAAATTGATCCCAAGGATGAACCAGACTTGTGGAGGTCTTCCATTTTCTGAGGTCTTGGCTGATTTCTTTTGATTTTCCCATGATGTCAAGCAAAGAGGCCCTGAGTTTGAAGGTAGGCCTTGAAAAGGAGGTTTACAGGCTTAGAGCCCTATGGCCTCTGTTCTATGATCATACCACACACAATTTTATTTCCGTCTCTCATCACACAGCAAAATGACATTCCAGCTGAACCTGCTGTCTTGTTCCATGTCAGCTGGAACGCTTTTGTGTTTCTCCTTTTCTCTTCTTCTGGTTGCTAAGAGTCGCACAAGACTTGGAAAACAACAACAAAAAGACACAAAACATAACAGTATTAACAACGTGATAAGCAATGCATAATTATATATGCATGAAAACCAAAGTCTGAGATCATGACGATTCTCACTCTCTCTTCACCTGACTCTATACTTTTCTGCTGGATTCCACAAAAATGAAGACCCTAAAAACACCTCATGCTTTCGCCCAGTCTTACCCTTCCGGCCCCAGGTTCTGAGAGGCGTTCCCAAGTCATGTCATTTTCACTTTGTTCCCCATCTCCTCCATTGCCACACCTCTACATCCTCTTAAGGTAACTCCGTACTGTATATGCTTTCACATCAACGCTTTCAACATGTTGTTTAGAGTACAATTATAACATCTATCCTCTTTCATATGGTGCATTAGCCAATAAAGCAGCTAACCCCAACCCAACTATGATGTTTAAAGTAGCTCCTAGACCCAACACTAGACCTAGACCCTGAATCCAACACTAACAAACGCCTAACCTTTACCCTAACCTTATCCCCTAGCTTAGCTAACGTTAGCCAAAACAAATTGACCCTGAATCCAACACGAACAAATGCCTAACCTTTACCCTTACCTTATCCCCTAGCTAAGCTAACGTTAGCCAAAACAAATTGACCCTGAATCCAACACTAACAAACGCCTAACCTTTACCCTAACCTTATCCCCTAGCTTAGCTAACGTTAGCCAAAACAAATTGCAATTCGTAACATATGAAATGGACATCCACAAATGAATTACATACCATACGAAACGTAACATATGATACTCATTTGATTGTTACAGCTTTACGTTTACTATGTTCCGTCTATCCCTGAGTCCAGGTTGGAAGGACCTGTGGAAATAGAGGGGAGAGAGGCTGTCAAGATCAGGGATGAAGATATGCTATTAAACCTATTTGCATGGCCAGCCTTCCTCTTTGCAAATCCAAAGCCTTCCTCTTTGTAACAACAAGTTACATACAACTCTCCTTCTGTGGCCTCCAACTGCTCTTAAATGAAAGCAAAACTAAATGTATGCTCTTCAACCGATCGCTGACCACACCTACCCACCTCATCCAGCATCACTACTCTGGACAGTTCTGACTTAGAATATGTGGACAACTACAAATACCAAGGTGTCTGGCTAGACTGTAAACTCTCCTTCCAGACTCACATTAAGCATCTCCAATCCAAAATTAAATCTAGAATCGGCTTTCTATTTCGCAACAAAGCATCCTTCACTCACGTTGCCAAACATACCCTCGTAAAACTGACCATCCTACCGATACTTGACTTCGGCGATGTCATTTACAAAATAGCCCCCAACCCTCTACTCGGCAAATTGGATGCAGTCTATCACAGTGCCATCCATTTTGTCACCAAAGCCCCATATACTACCCACCACTGCGACCTGTATGCTCCCGTTGGCTGGCCCTCGTTTCATATTCGTCGCCAAACCCACTGGCTCAAGGTCATCTATAAGTCTTTGCTAGGTAAAGCCCCGCCTTATCTCAGCTCACTGGTCACCATAGCAGCACCCACCCATAGCATGCACTCCAGCAGGTATATTTCACTGGTCATCCCCAAAGCCAATTCCTCCTTCGGCCACCTTTCCTTCCAGTTCTCTGCTGCCAATGACTGGAACGAACTGCAAAAATCACTGAAGCTGGAGACTCATATCTCCCTCACTAGCTTTAAGCACCAGCTGTCAGAGCAGCTCACAGATAATGCACCTGTACATAGCCCATCTGTAAATAGCCCATCCAACTACCTCATCACCATATTGTTATTTATTTATCTTGCTCCTTTGCACCCCAGTACCGCTACTTGCACACTCATCTTCTGCACATCTATCACCCCAGTGTTTAATTTGCCATACTGGAATAATTTCGCCACTACAGCCTATTTATTGCCTCACCCCCCTAATCCTACCTCATTTGCACACACTGTATATAGACTTTCTCTATTGTATTATTTGACTGTTTGTTTATTCCATGTGTAACTCTGTGTTGTTTGTGTTGCTTTGCTTTGTCTTATCCAGGTCGCAGTTGTAAATGAGAACTTGTTCTCAACTAGCTTACCTAATTAGATAAAGGTGAAAAAAAAAGAACGTTGAACTAAAAATTCAGTTATAGCTTGTTCCACTTGTACTTTTGCGATACTTGAGCAGTGACTAGACATTTGATTTAAAATAATTCCCAACTCAACAAGTTTTACAGGTGAATCTAAAGGCAATATTGGTCGTGCATATAGTACATTCGTCAAGTATTCAGACCACTTAACATTTTCCACATTTTGTTACGTTACAGCCTTATTCTAAAATGGATTTTAAAAATAATCCCTCAATCTACACAATAATGACAAAGCTGAAACAGGTTTGTAGAATTTAGTACAAATTCATAAAGTAACTTTTTACATAAGTGTTCAGACCCTTTAATACTTTGTTGAAGCACCTTTGGCAGCGAATACAGCCTCGAGTCTTATTGTGTATGACGCTACAAGCTTGGCACATCTGCATTTGGGGAGTTTCTCCCATTCTTCTCTGCAGATCCTCTCAAGCTCTGTCAGGTTGGGTGGGGAGCGTTGCTGCACAGCTATTTTCAGGTCTCTCCAGAGATGTTTGATCGGGTTCAAGTCCGGGCTCTGGCTGGGCCACTCAAGGACATTCAGAGACTTGCAAAAATGACTAAAACCCTGTTTTCGCTTTGTTATTATGGGGTATCCTAGGGGCATTGGCAGGCATTGGCAGACACAATGTAAGTAACTTAATTTGTCTCCCTAATTGCCCTGAATTCCTCTGATCCTACAGCTATTATATGCAGTAATCACGAGCCTATGAACCAGAGTTATACTGTTAACACTGAGGCGGTGTACCCTTGTAGGAAGATGTAGAGCAGGCCAGAAGGCAAAACTGAAAAAAAAAAAGCCTAACCTCCATTAAATAAAATGATGGCGGAGCTGAAACAGTACTTCTGTTCAAGGGTGTTTATTTACATAGCGATTCCGGAAGAAAAACAGTACTGTCACCAAAAGTATACATTATGGGACAGCTTTATATATTAAAATATATATACAATACTCCCCCATCAACAGTTCAATCAAAATGTGTGTGTGTGTACACCAATCGCTTCTCCATCACAGAAGACCACTTAGTGCAGCTCACCCTGCACTATCAGTTCCAATGTAAATAACATGAGTAAGTCTACCTCTGATAAGCTTCCCAGTAAAGCATTAAAAACCAATCAAGCAACCCAGAAAAGTGCTAAAAATAGACCACATTAACATCTGCAGCCTGAGAAACAAGGTCCATGAAGTCAATAACTTGCTTGTAACAGATGACATTCATATTCTGACTCTCTCTGAAACTCACTTAGATAATACCTTTGATGATACAATGGTAGCAATACATGGTTAATAACATCTACTCTAAAGAAAGAAATGTTAACAGGGCTGGTGTTGCGATCTATATTCAGAAACACATTCCTGTAAAGCTTTAGAGACAATATAATGTTAAATACTGTTGAACCTGCAGCCATATTACTTCACCTGCTTCACCTAAAGCCAATTCTTGGGGGAAGTTGCTATAGTCCACCAAGTGTTAACAGTCAGTATCTGGATAATATGTGTGATGTCAACAGAGGTATATTTTATGGGTGATTTTAAATATTGACTGGCTTATCAAGCTGCCTACTCAAGAAAACACTTCAAACTGTAACCGATCCCTGTAACCTGGTTCTGTTAAGGTTTTCTTCCGGTGAAGGAGAGGAGGACCAAAATGCAGCGTGGTTATTTGTATACATCTTTAATAAAGATGAAACCACGAACAGTATACAAAAAACAATAAACAGTGAAAACCTAAACAGCCTCTATCTGGTGACAATAAACACAGAGACAGGAACAATCACCCACGAAACACTCAAAGAATATGGCTGCCTAAATATGGTTCCCAATCAGAGACAATGATAATCACCTGACTCTGATTGAGAACCACTCCAGGCAACCATAGACTTTTCTAGACAACCCCACTATACCACAATCCCAATACCTACAAAAAACCCAAGACAAAACACACCACATAATAAACCCATGTCACACCCAGACCTGACCAAAATAATAAAGAAAACACAAAATACTAAGACCAGGGCGTGACAGGTTCAGGTTGTCAGTCAATCAACCTTACCAGGGTATTTACAAACAGCACAGGAATGAAATCATATTTACTAATTCTGCCGATATTTTCTTTAAAGCAGTATCTAAATCCATAGGATGTAGTGATCACAAAATAATAGCCCATATCTAGGAAAACCAACGTTTCAAAGGCTGGGCCTAATATAGTGTATAAGAGGTCATACAATACGTTTTGTAGTGATTCACATGTTGATGATGTAAAGAATATGTGCTGGTCTCTGGTGTGTAGTGAGGAGCCACCAGACGCTGCTGGTCTGTGGTGTGTAATGAGGAGCCACCAGACGCTGCTGGTCTGTGGTGTGTAATGAGGAGCAACCAGATGCTGCTGGTCTGTGATGTGTAATGAGGAGCAACCAGATGCTGCTGGTCTGTGGTGTGTAATGAGGAGCAACCAGATGCTGCTGGTCTGGTGTGTAATGAGGAGCAACCAGATGCTGCTGGTCTGTGGTGTGTAATGAGGAGCCACCAGATGCTGCTGGTCTGGTGTGTAATGAGGAGCAACCAGACGCTGCTGGTCTGGTGTATAATGAGGAGCAACCAGATGCTGCTGGTCTGTGGTGTGTAATGAGGAGCAACCAGATGCTGCTGGTCTGTGGTGTGTAATGAGGAGCAACCAGACGCTGCTGGTCTGTGGTGTGTAATGAGGAGCCACCAGACGCTGCTGGTCTGTGATGTGTAATGAGGAGCCACCAGACGCTGCTGGTCTGTGGTGTGTAATGAGGAGCAACCAGACGCTGCTGGTCTGGTGTCTGAGAGCAACCAGATGCTGCAGGTCTGTGGTGTGTAATGAGGAGTCACCAGACGCTGCTGGTCTGTGGTGTGTAATGAGGAGCAACCAGATGCTGCTGGTCTGTGGTGTGTAATGAGGAGCAACCAGATGCTGCTGGTCTGGTGTGTAATGAGGAGCCACCAGACGCTGCTGGTCTGTAGTGTGTAATGAGGAGCAACCAGATGCTGCTGGTCTGTAGTGTGTAATGAGGAGCAACCAGACGCTGCTGGTCTGGTGTGTAATGAGGAGCAACCAGATGCTGCTGGTCTGTGGTGTGTAATGAGGAGCTACCAGACGCTGCTGGTCTGTAGTGTGTAATGAGGAGCCACCAGACGCTGCTGGTCTGGTGTGTAATGAGGAGCAACCAGACGCTGCTGGTCTGGTGTGTAATGAGGAGCAACCAGATGCTGCTGGTCTGTGGTGTGTAATGAGGAGCCACCAGACGCTGCTGGTCTGGTGTGTAATGAGGAGCAACCAGATGCTGCTGGTCTGTGGTGTGTAATGAGGAGCAACCAGACGCTGCTGGTCTGGTGTGTAATGAGGAGCCACCAGACGCTGCTGGTCTGTGGTGTGTAATGAGGAGCAACCAGATGCTGCTGGTCTGCTGTGTAATGAGGAGCAACCAGATGCTGCTGGTCTGCTGTGTAATGAGGAGCAACCAGATGCTGCACTTGACACATTTATGAAACTACTTATTTCAGTTACTAATAAGCACACAGCCATTAAGAAAATGACTAAAAACTGTGCAATCTCCTTGGATTGATGAGGAATTTGAAAATGGTATGGTTGAGAGGGATGAGGCAAAAGGAATGGCAAATAAGTCTGTCTGCACAACTGATTGGCAAACGTACTGCAAATTAAGAAATGTGACTAAACTAAATAAAAAGAATGACAAGCCACCGGGGTCTGACAATCTGGATGAAAAATTACTGAGGATAATAGCGAACGATATTGCCACATCTTCAATTTAAGCCGACTAGAGAGCATGTGCCCTCAGGCCTGGAGGGAAGCTAAAGTCATTCCGCTGCCCAAGAATAGTAAATCCTCCTTTACTGGCTCAAATAGCCAACCACTCAGCCTGTTACCAATCCTTACTTCTAAAAAAAATGGTGTTTTACCAGATACAATGTTATTTCACAGTAAACAAATTGACAACAGACTTTCAACACGCTTATAGGGGAGGACACTCAACAAGCACGGCACTTAAATGACTGATGATAAACTGATTGTGGGGGCTGTTTTGTTAGACTTCAGTGCAGCTTTTGACATTATCGATCATAGTCTGCTGCTGTAAAAACGTATATGTTATGGCTTTACACCCCCTGCTATAATGTGGATAAAGAGTTACCTGTCTAAAAGAACACAGAGGGTGTTTTTTAATGGAATGCTCTCCAACATAATCTAGGTAGAATCAGGAATTCCCCAGGGTAGCTGTTTAGGCCCCTTACTTTTTCAATCTTTACTAACGACATGCCACTGACTTTGAGTAAAGCCAGTGTGTCTATGTATGCGGATGACTAAACACTATACATGTCAGCTACTACAGTGACTGAAATGACTGCAACACTTAACAAAGAGCTGCAGTTAGTTTCGGAATGGGTAGCAAGGAATAAGTTAGTCCTACATATTTCCAAAACTAAAAGAGTTGTATTTGGGACAAACCATTCACTAAACTACGTCTCGTAATGAATAATGTGAACATTGAGCAAGTTGAGGTGACTAAATTGCTTGGAGTAACTCTGGATTGTAAACTGTCATGGTCAAAACATATTGATACAACAGTAACTAAGATGGGGAGAAGTCTGTCCATAATAAAGCTCTGCTCTGCCTTCTTAACAGCACTATCAACAAGGCAGGTCCTACAGGCCCTAGTTTTGTAGCACATAGGCAACTGTGTTGTAGTGTGATAAGGTGCCAGAAAGAGGGACTTAGGAAAATTGCAGTTGGCTCAGAACAGAGCAGCACAACTGGCACTTAAATGTACACAGAGAGCTAATATTAATAATACGCAGGTCAATCTCTCTTGGCTGAAAGTGGAAGACAGATGGACTTCATCATTACTTGTTTTTGTAAGAGGTGTTGACAAGCTGAATGTACCGAGCTGTCTAAAATACTAGCACACAGCTCGGAACACCCATGCATACCGCACAAGACATGCCACCAGAGGTGTCTTCACAGTCCCCAAGTCCAGAACAGACTATAGGAGGCACACAGTACTACATTGAGCCATGACTACATGGAACTCTATTCCACATCTGATAACTGATGCAAACAGTAGAATCAGATTTAAAAAGCAGGTAAAGATACACCTTACGGAACAACAGGGACTGTGAAGAGACACAAAAGGTACAGACACATGTAAACAGTACGCACACATTGTTGTATGGTGGTATTGAACATGTTGTGGACATGTGGTGGTGTTGGGATGTTATATGATGTCCTGTTTTCATTCAGTACAAACATAAAACAGTGAACTATCTGTTATTTTATATGTAATGTGGGTGTTTTGGACCCCAGGAAGAGTAGCTGCTGCCTTGACAGGAACTAATGGG
Source organism: Oncorhynchus keta (assembly GCF_023373465.1). Lineage (NCBI taxonomy): Eukaryota > Metazoa > Chordata > Actinopteri > Salmoniformes > Salmonidae > Oncorhynchus > Oncorhynchus keta. The sequence goes on along the minus strand of NC_068454.1, from coordinate 7,271,618 downwards.
GATCCATAATAAACCCCAGGAAGAGTAGCTGCTGCCTTGACAGGAACTAATGGGGATCCATTATAAACCCCAGGAAGAACAGCTGCTGTCTTGGTAGGAACTAATGAGGATCCATTATAAACCCCAGGAAGGAGCTGCTGCCTTCAGGAACATTATAAACCCCAGGAAGAGTAGCTGCTGTCTTGGTAGGAACGAATGAGGATCCAAAATAAACCCCAGGAATAGTAGCTGCTGCCTTGGCAGGAACTAATGGGGATCCATAATAAACCCCAGGAAGAGTAGCCGCTGTCTTGGTAGGAACTAATGAGGATCCATTATAAACCCCAGGAAGAGTAGCTGCTGCCTTGACAGGAACTAATGGAGATCCATAATAAACCCCAGGAAGAGTAGCTGCTGTCTTGGTAGGAACGAATGAGGATCCAAAATAAACCCCAGGAATAGTAGCTGCTGCCTTGGCAGGAACTAATGGGGATCCATAATAAACCCCAGGAAGAGTAGCTGCTGCATTGGCAGGAACTAACGGGGATCCATAATAAACCCCAGGAAGAGTAGCTGCTGCCTTGGCAGGAACTAATGGGGATCCACAATAAACCCCAGGAAGAGTAGCTGCTGCCTTGGCAGGAACTAATGGGGATCCACAATAAACCCCAGGAAGAGTAGCTGCTGCCTTGACAGGAACTAATGGGGATCCATAATAAACCCCAGGAAGAGTAGCTGCTGCCTTGGCAGGAACTAATGGGGATCCATAATAAACCCCAGGAAGAGTAGCTGCTGTCTTGGCAGGAACTAATAGGGATCCATAATAAACCCCCAGGAAGAGTAGCTGCTGTCTTGGCAGGAACTAATAGGGATCCATAATAAACCCCAGTAAGAGTAGCTGCTGTCATGAAGGAACTAATGGGGATCCATAATAAACCCCAGGAAGAGTAGCTGCTGTCTTGGCAGGAACTAATGGGGATCCATAATAAACCCCAGGAAGAGTAGCTGCTGTCTTGGCAGGAACTAATAGGGATCCATAATAAACCCCCAGGAAGAGTAGCTGCTGTCTTGGCAGGAACTAATAGGGATCCATAATAAACCCCAGTAAGAGTAGCTGCTGTCATGAAGGAACTAATGGGGATCCATAATAAACCCCAGGAAGAGTAGCTGCTGTCTTGGCAGGAACTAATGGGGATCCATAATAAACCCCAGGAAGAGTAGCTGCTGCCTTGGCAGGAACTAATGGGGATCCATAATAAACCCCAGGAAGAGTAGCTGCTGTCTTGGCAGGAACTAATAGGGATCCATAATAAACCCCCAGGAAGAGTAGCTGCTGTCTTGGTAGGAACTAATGAGGATCCATTATAAACCCCAGGAAGAGTAGCTGCTGCCTTGACAGGAACTAATGGAGATCCATAATAAACCCCAGGAAGAGTAGCTGCTGTCTTGGTAGGAACGAATGAGGATCCAAAATAAACCCCAGGAATAGTAGCTGCTGCCTTGGCAGGAACTAATGGGGATCCATAATAAACCCCAGGAAGAGTAGCCGCTGTCTTGGTAGGAACTAATGAGGATCCATTATAAACCCCAGGAAGAGTAGCTGCTGCCTTGACAGGAACTAATGGAGATCCATAATAAACCCCAGGAAGAGTAGCTGCTGTCTTGGTAGGAACGAATGAGGATCCAAAATAAACCCCAGGAATAGTAGCTGCTGCCTTGGCAGGAACTAATAGGGATCCATAATAAACCCCCAGGAAGAGTAGCTGCTGTCTTGGCAGGAACTAATAGGGATCCATAATAAACCCCAGTAAGAGTAGCTGCTGTCATGAAGGAACTAATGGGGATCCATAATAAACCCCAGGAAGAGTAGTTGCTGCCTTGGCAGGAACTAATGGGGTTCCATAATAAACCCCAGGAAGAGTAGCTGCTGTCATGAAGGAACTAATGGGGATCCATTATAAACCCCAGGAAGAGTCTTGGCAGGAACTAATAGGGATCCATTATAAACCCCAGGAAGAGTAGCTGCTGTCTTGGCAGGAACTAATAGGGATCCATTATAAACCCCAGGAAGAGTCTTGGCAGGAACTAATGGGGATCCATTATAAACCCCAGGAAGAGTCTTGGCAGGAACTAATGGGGATCCATTATAAACCCCAGGAAGAGTCTTGGCAGGAACTAATGGGGATCCATTATAAACCCCAGGAAGAGTCTTGGCAGGAACTAATGGGGATCCATTATAAACCCCAGGAAGAGTCTTGGCAGCAGCTAATGGGGATCCATTATAAACCCCAGGAAGAGTCTTGGCAGGAACTAATGGGGATCCATTATAAATACAAATACAAAGTGTGTAGATTGATGAGGATTTTTTAAATATATATTTTTAATACATTTTAGAATAAGGCTGTAATGCAACAAAATGAGGAAAAAGTCAAGGGGGCTGAATACTTTCAGAATCCATTGTAGACCCATTGCTGATGATGTCATGATGATGTCATGATGTCTTGACTGCTGTGTCACAAGCTAAATACAAAAACGCCATTTTCCATAAAATGATTTGGAGTGTGTCGTATCAGTCAGCTCATAATGAGAACTCTCTCTGGTGGAATAGTGGGTCACCATTCCATTGCCCTACACTCATCATATCATAAAATGCCAGTGTACCAAGGCCAATAATGAATAAAAGGCATTATTGATCATTATCATACACATTACACCAGGGTTCCCTAACTGGCAGTGGTTATATTCGCCCCCAAGTTCTCAGTCAAATGTTTTATTTTATTTTTCACAGCAGGAAGTCAGCTCGTAGTGATTTTAGGCATCATAGAAACATGTGATCGTATACAAATGGAAAAAAGGTCTGAAATGATTGTTTCAGTCAAATATATTTGTTTGGGTTCTTGCGGCTAATTTGCACACGATCACAAATTATTTTTTCCGAACCCCCAAGAGATAAAAATCGGGCCTGCAGCTGAATCTCGTAGATGACACCTGCATTACACTAAATTATCTCTCTTAGAATTTCATCACAGGGATAATTAAATAACTAAATCCCCGATGGCAGTTAGACTATTATTTCTCACTAAGAGATACGTCCTCTTCTCTGCCATCCATTGATGTCTTCGTTTCTTCCTCACATCAGTCTTTCACCCATATCTTCCCCATCCACTTCAAGATCTTTGTGATTGGGTGCAGCCGACATTAAAGGCGAGTCGAGACTGACTGATCAACCAATCACCTTGCATCATAAACAACAACTTAATATTATTTATAGATCGGCATGTCAGTCGCGGTGTTGATGCCCTCGAACACTGCCTTTCTTTGTATTGTCAGTCAGTCTGGTTATGTGCTTTATGTTCTGTCCACCAGAGGGCGCTCTCTCTCTCTGTCTCTGTCCCCGCAGGCATGATGCTGACCTCATGGTACACCTCATCAGGCTGGGGGCTGCTCTGCAAGGCCAGGATGGAGGAGCACTGAGGATCCAACAGGTACTGCATGGGGTGGGGAGGGGAGAGGAGACTGTGGTCACACTAAAGGCATCAGCTTGAAAACCGAATTAGTGTGCTCGCATACTCCCTTAATTAAAAGATATTCACTTAAAAAACTGGAACAAAAAAACAATAGTACTGTTTGTCTATCTAAATAGAATTCTAGAATTAATAGACAGAATGAATCTAATATAACTCGAGAAATCTAACATTAATTTTGACATTTTTTTTTGCAGAAGAGATCTTAGTCACGCAATTTTACATCTAAGATCTTTGGTGCAGAATTTCTCAAGTTAAAAAATGTGCATGATTTGTCTCTTGTTGAAAGACAATAAACACTTAATTCAAGAATCCCTACTGTTGACCAATCACAGACAAGGTGTGTAAGGCTACCAACTTCGGCTTGCCGCGAGAAAAAAATCCTGTGCGCACAAAGAGCCAAAAAAACAACAACTCTTGACCGAAGACTAAACCGAACGAAAAAGTTACAAAATGTTGTCATAATATATACACAAACTGTTCTGAACTGTTTCGGATGGGAAGCATGAGGACGCCTTAAAGGGGAATTTAGTTTTGTCACGGCATCACTGCAACACCAAGCTAATCTCTTTAAATGTCTTTCAGACTAATCTCTTTAAAGGTCTTTCAGACTAATCTCCTTAAAGGTCTTTCAGACTAATCTCTTTAAAGGTCTTTCAGACTAATCTCTTAAAGGTCTTTCAGACTAATCTCTTTAAAGGTCTTTCAGACTAATCTCTTTAAAGGTCTTTCAGACTAATCTCCTTAAAGGTCTTTCAGACTAATCTCTTTAAAGGTCTTTCAGACTAATCTCTTTAAAGGTCTTTCAGACTAATCTCTTTAAAGGTCTTTCAGACTAATCTCTTTTAAAGGTCTTTCAGACTAATCTCTTTAAAGGTCTTTCAGACTAATCTCTTTAAAGGTCTTTCAGACTAATCTCCTTAAAGGTCTTTCAGACTAATCTCTTTAAAGGTCTTTCAGACTAATATCCTCAAAGGCCTTTCAGACTAATCTCTTTAAAGGTCTTTCAGACTAATCTCTTTAAAACTAATCTCTTTAAAACTAATCTCTTTAAAACTAATCTCTTTAAAGGTCTTTCAGACTAATCTCTTTAAAGGTCTTTCAGACTAATCTCTTTAAAGGTCTTTCAGACTAATCTCTTTAAAGGCCTTTCAGACTAATCTCTTTAAAGGTCTTTCAGACTAATCTCTTTAAAGGTCTTTCAGACTAATCTCTTTAAAGGTCTTTCAGACTAATCTCTTTAAAGGTCTTTCAGACTAATCTCTTTAAAGGTCTTTCAGACTAATCTCTTTAAAGGTCTTTCAGACTAATCTCTTTTAAATGTCTTTCAGACTAATCTCTTTTAAATGTCTTTCAGACTAATCTCTTTTAAATGTCTTTCAGACTAATCTCTTTTAAATGTCTTTCAGACTAATCTCTTTAAAGGTCTTTCAGACTAATCTCTTTAAAGGTCTTTCAGACTAATCTCTTTAAAGGTCTTTCAGACTAATCTCTTTAAAGGTCTTTCAGACTAATCTCCTTAAAGGTCTTTCAGACTAATCTCTTTAAAACTAATCTCTTTAAAACTAATCTCTTTAAAGGTCTTTCAGACTAAACTCCTTAAAGGTCTTTCAGACTAATCTCTTTTAAATGTCTTTCAGACTAATCTCTTTTAAATGTCTTTCAGACTAATCTCTTTTAAATGTCTTTCAGACTAATCTCTTTAAAGGTCTTTCAGACTAATCTCTTTAAAACTAATCTCTTTAAAACTAATCTCTTTAAAACTAATCTCTTTAAAACTAATCTCTTTAAAGGTCTTTCAGACTAATCTCTTTAAAGGTCTTTCAGACTAATCTCTTTAAAGGTCTTTCAGACTAATCTCTTTAAAGGTCTTTCAGACTAATCTCTTTAAAGGTCTTTCAGACTAATCTCTTTAAAGGTCTTTCAGACTAATCTCTTTAAAATTAATCTCTTTAAAACTAATCTCTTTAAAGGTCTTTCAGACTAATCTCTTTAAAGGTCTTTCAGACTAATCTCTTTAAAATTAATCTCTTTAAAACTAATCTCTTTAAAGGTCTTTCAGACTAATCTCTTTAAAGGTCTTTCAGACTAATCTCCTTAAAGGCCTTTCAGACTAATCTCCTTAAAGGTCTTTCAGACTAATCTCTTTAAAGGTCTTTCAGACTAATCTCTTTAAAGGTCTTTCAGACTAATCTCTTTAAAACTAATCTCTTTAAAGGTCTTTCAGACTAATCTCTTTAAAGGTCTTTCAGACTAATCTCTTTAAAGGTCTTTCAGACTAATCTCAATTAACCAAAAACCTCGTGAAATTTGGTCATATTTTATTTATTTAACTAGGCAAGTCAAGTAAGAACAATTCTTATTTACAATGACGGCCTACCATAAGGCAAAAGGCCTCCTGCGGGGACGGGGGGTGGGATTAAATATAGGACAAAACACACATCATGACAACAGAGCTAAACTACATAAAGAGAGACCTAAAGACAACAACATGGCATGGCAGCAACACATGACAACAACATGGTAGCAACACATGACAACCACATGGCAGCAACACATGACAACCACATGGTAGCAACAACACAGTAGCAGCCCAAAACAGGGTACAAACATTGTTGGGCACAGACAACAGTGCAAAGGGTAAGAAGGTAGAGACAACAATACATCACACAAAGCAGCCACAACTGTAAGTAAGAGTGTCCATGATTGAGTCTTTGAATGAGGAGATTGAGATAAAACTGTCCGGTTTGAGTGTTTGTTGCAGATCGTTCCAGTCGCTAGCTGCAGCGATCTGAAAAGACGAGCGGCCCAGGGATGTGTGCACTTTGGGGACCTTTAACAGAATGTGACTGGTGTAGCAGTTTAACTTTCATCCGTCCCCTCGCCCCAACCCGGGCTCGCACCCTCTGCACACATAGACAACTGAAACCCACGAAGCATCGTTACACATCGCGCCACAAACGCCGCGACGGCACTTGCAGAGCAAGGGGAACAACTACTTTAAGGTCTCAGAGCGAGTGACGTCACCGGTTGAAACGCTATTAGCGCGCACCACCGCTAACTAGCTAGCCATTTCACATCGATTACACTGGCAGAACAGATGCAGATGTATGTTTAAGCAGTCTGTCCACAAGAGATTAGACTAAAACCATTCATTATTATGTCAAGATATAACAGGACACACTGATTACATGGAACTCAGCCAAAGACAGAGCCTCATTGACAGTCCTTTTTTTTTTACATTTTCTTCCCCCAAACAGCAGCCTGAACCTGTAATTTATGGGTTTGCAAAAGAACAAATGATACAGTTAGTACACACAAAGAAACACCCAGTGTATTAGTCATTGAAACACACTGATCATGCGCCATACTGACCACTGTGAAATGTCCAGGCAGCTTGACCTTGGGTCTGAGGAAGTTGACCACCCTGTAGCAGTGCCAGAATGCTAGAACCACCAGGGGCACTGACACAGCCATCACCACAAACATCCCCAGGGCCATCACCCAGGGCCTGTCCTTGCCTGCAGACGGTTTGGGGTTGGGGAAAGTGGACACCGGGGACGAAGAATTGAGTTGAGCAAAGAGTAGACTTGTACTCAGAGAATCATTAAAGGGAACAATCTAATACTCATAATTTGTGTTCTTTACAGATGTAAAAAAAAGGGAAGGACAAGAAAGAGAGAGATGGCGCTCACCCTTAGCGGTGCTCTCACACGTAACGTTGCTGGGCTGGCTTTGTTTGAAGAACCTTTCGGTTACCACCCAGACCTGAAAACAGTACCTGGTCCATTGCTCCAGCTCCAACACCACTTCATGCAGTTGGATGCCATTCATCCGTTTGACCTGCAGGGGGTGATAGAGGAGCATTAAGGAAGCAGTGAGCGCCACGCAATGAGTATGTTTTACACACATTGTAATTCTTTCATATTAAACTGATTGGCAGCCGGCACATTATGCAATAGCCATGTAAACACCTTACTCTGATTATCTTAAACATTGTTTCAAAGCATAGTACATTTAATGTTTTGCCCAAGTACAATGTAATTACTAAGGTTTTACACAGGCTGTAGCTAGATAAAATGAAGTTTATCTTGAGCGGCCCTCATTTTAAAGCTTCCGGAAGTTTCCCTTCACAACAAGGTACAGAAATGAAGTGAATTCTGGAATTAAACTTCCCGGAAGCTTTAAAATGGAGGGCCAGATTGTCCGTATGGATCATGTACTGTAGTTAGTTACATTACATTAGTTACAAGTAAGTACACCCCAAGATAGTTCAAATGAAGTGTATCTACATCCTGTGTAACTCCTAGTAATTACATTGTACTTAGGCAGACATTTAAATGTAATATGCTTTGAAACAGGGTATTTATCCTCATCTGGGATGACCAAATGAACCCAGATTGGTACATTTTATTTTGGCGACAACCGCTAGCAATAACATTGAGTGGAGATATATTTACAACAGTGAACTTTCATGGCTAAATAATCAGAGCCTATTGAATAAAAAAATATATTGGGATACCCAGCGCACCGACGAGGGGTCACAACCTTTGTGACAGTTGTAACTGTACGCAGGTGATAAGAAACTAAACACTAAGTTGGCGAATGTATTGGGCAACCTGCCCTTTTATCACAAGCATGGAAAACAAACATTCATTGTTACACCTTTTTTTTGTAATTACAGACCACAATTACTGCCATGTGGTTGTTACAGTGAATTACAATACTCGTTAAAGTGTAATTACACACACTGTAATAAGGACCACTAATAAGGACCACTGTAATAAGGACCACTAATAAGGATCACTGTAATAAGGACCACTAATAAGGACCACTAATAAGGACCACTTATAAGGACCACTTATAAGGACCACTGTAATAAGGACCACTGTAATAAGGACCACTAATAAGGACCACTGTAATAAGGACCACTAATAAGGACCACTAATAAGGACCACTGTAATAAGGACCACTGTAATAAGGACCACTAATAAGGACCACTAATAAGGACAACTGTAATAAGGACCACTAATAAGGACCACTGTAATAAGGACCACTGTAATAAGGACCACTGTAATAAGGACCACTAATAAGGACCACTAATAAGGACCACTAATAAGGACCACTAATAAGGACCACTGTAATAAGGACCACTAATAAGGACCACTGTAATAAGGACCACTAATAAGGACCCCCTTAAAATAAAAAAAAGTGTTAGCCAAACTTTATACGTCCAAACTCAAATATACTTCCCAAAAATAAACATGATTGCTGTGGTATAATATTATTTTTGATTGACGATTTTCTGCATTTATCAGAGCGCCATCCGGTAGTCTGATTTCAGATGTATCCATGTTAAAAGAGGATTATTAGGGAAATTGTTCCTTCTTGCAAAGCATGTAAAAGTTTTATATCAAACTATTATATTAATCTATCTACAATAATCCCAATATATATTAATCTATCTACAATAATCCCATTATATATTAATCTATCTACAATAATCCCAATATATATTAATCTATCTACAATAATCCTATTATATATAAATCTATCTACAATAATCCCAATATATATTAATCTATCTACAATAATCCCAATATATATTAATCTATCTACAATAATCCCATTATATATTAATCTATCTACAATAATCCCATTATATATTAATCTATCTACAATAATCCCATTATATATTAATCTATCTACAATAATCCCATTATATATTAATCTATCTACAATAATCCCAATATATATTAATCTATCTACAATAATCCCAATATATATTAATCTATCTACAATAATCCCATTATATATTAATCTATCTACAATAATCCCATTATATATTAATCTATCTACAATAATCCCATTATATATTAATCTATCTACAATAATCCCATTATATATTAATCTATCTACAATAATCCCATTATATATTAATCTATCTACAATAATCCCATTATATATTAATCTATCTACAATAATCCCAATATATATTAATCTATCTACAATAATCCCAATATATATTAATATATCTACAATAATCCCAATATATATTAATCTATCTACAATAATCCCATTATATATTCATCTATCTACAATAATCCCAATATATATTCATCTATCTACAATAATCCCATTATATATTCATCTATCTACAATAATCCCAATATATATTCATCTATCTACAATAATCCCATTATATATTCATCTATCTACAATAATCCCATTATATATAAATCTATCTACAATAATCCCAATATATATTCATCTATCTACAATAATCCCATTATATATTAATCTATCTACAATAATCCCAATATATATTCATCTATCTACAATAATCCCATTATATATAAATCTATCTACAATAATCCCAATATATAATCATCTATCTACAATAATCCCAATATATATTAATCTATCTACAATAATCCCATTATATATTAATCTATCTACAATAATCCCATTATATATTAATCTATCTACAATAATCCCATTATATATTAATCTATCTACAATAATCCCATTATTGTGTGCATGTAACCGTACTCAATGTGTCACCAGATGATCACCCCTACGGTTCTCAAATTGACCAGTGGCAGATGGAAAGTAGTTTATGTGCTCAGACCCTAAACCTGCATCTCATACTCCTTATTGGCTACTGTCACTATGACATCAGATGTGAAAGGTCAGGCAAACTGCTTTACTTTGTTTCTTCATTCCTCAGATCCCCTGGTTGTAGGCAGTGGACATTACACTCCAAATGTATAATCCCAGATGGAAAGTAAAATGGCCACCATACCTTCTTCTCCTGGCCCTCCTTCCAGTAGGTGAGGTTAAAGGTTGCATGATTGTAGATCTCTTTAAACTCAGAGATCCTGAGCACTGGGTCTTCGATGCTCACTTCAATGTTCGCACCACTGGAGACTAGAGTCACACTGGGAGGGCCTAAAGTGGCTGTTGGAGAGAGACGGAGAGACATGGGAAAGAAAGTGACCGAAAGGAAGTGGCGACCTCTCAGGGGTAAAGAAATGACATGGCATCTGCTAGCGGATCACCATGGTCCATTAAAGAGCAAAATCTGTCAGGCTCCAGTCTGTAATGATACACTCTGCTTTGCCCTGACCTCTAGTTTAACAGTACCTGTTATTACACTGTCATACTCATCTGTAGTGCACGGCAACAAAAAAAAATACTATGAAATGCCCATGTATGTCTTAGGTATAGGTTATGAATGTGTTATGGAATCCTTATGTAGATTGAAGTTACAGATGGGTAACTAGGAACTCACTGTGTTCATCCATGACAAACTCCTTAGTCTCCACCCAGTGAGATGTCTCTCCCTCTCGTTCTGCCCTCACTTGGAAAGTGTACACTCCAAATTTGTTTAGATGTCTGGTGAAGTCACAGCATAGGGCAGTTGTGTCCAAACATACGACCCGGTAGCTGTTCCTGATGCTCTTCCTGTGTTCAAAACAAGACACCACTGTATTGTTATTGCGGTAGACGGCAGGGTAGCCTAGTGGTTAGAGTGTAGAGGCGGCAGGGTAGCCTAGTGGTTAGAGTGTAGAGGCGGCAGGGTAGCCTAGTGGTTAGAGCGTTGGACTAGTAACCAGCAGGTAGCCTAGTGGTTAGAGCGTTGGACTAGTAACCAGCAGGTAGCCTAGTGGTTAGAGCGTTGGACTAGTAACCAGCAGGTAGCCTAGTGGTTAGAGCGTTGGACTAGTAACCAGCAGGTAGCCTAGTGGTTAGAGCGTTGGACTAGTAACCAGCAGGTAGCCTAGTGGTTAGAGCGTTGGACTAGTAACCAGCAGGTAGCCTAGTGGTTAGAGCGTTGTAACCAGCAGGTAGCCCTAGTAACCAGCAGGTAGCCTAGTGGTTAGAGCGTTGTCCTAGTAACCAGCAGGTAGCCTAGTGGTTAGAGCGTTGTCCTAGTAACCAGCAGGTAGCCTAGTGGTTAGAGCGTTGGACTAGTAACCAGCAGGTAGCCTAGTGGTTAGAGCGTTGTCCTAGTAACCAGCAGGTAGCCTAGTGGTTAGAGCGTTGGGCCAGTGTCCAGCAGGTAGCCTAGTGGTTAGAGCGTTGGACTAGTAACCAGCAGGTAGCCTAGTGGTTAGAGCGTTGGACTAGTAACCGAAAGGTTGCAAGTTCGAATCCCCGAGCTGACAAGGTACAAATCTGTCGTTCTGCCCCTGAACAGGCAGTTAACCCACTGTTCCTAGGCCGTCATTGAAAATAAGAATTTGTTCTTAACTGACTTGCCTAGTAAAATAAAGGTAAAAAAAAGACTATTGTTACCAGTGTATGTACGCTGTTTGTATGCCTGAAACCCGCTCTGCCAAGTATTGTGTAAAAACATTTTTTTTTTTTAAGTGAAATTATAGATATAGTGAGTTGAGTGAGTGAGTTGAGTTGAGTTGAGTTGAGTTGAGTTGAGTTGAGTTGAGTTGAGTTGAGTTGAGTTGAGTGAGTTGAGTGAGTTGAGTGAGTTGAGTGAGTGAGTGAGTGAGTGAGTGAGTGAGTGAGTGAGTGAGTGAGTGAGTGAGTGTGAGGGTGTATGACACAGATTCTTCTGGGGACGACAACTTGTGGGTGTGTCATTTCTCCTCTTTCCCAGCAGGAAGTGTGCCATATTTAAATGTTCACCCTCAATTGGTTGTGTTGTATGGTTGTGTTCATATTACCACTTGTATTCTGATCTGTAGGTGAGGGTTCCCGTGTGGTTCTGAGGGGGATCCCACTCCAACACTAGTCCCATGTTGATGGAGGTAATTCTGACGTTACTGGGACTTGGAAGTTCAGCTAACACTGCTGTAAAAGCACAGTTATACACAGTTGAACATACTGACAAATACACATCATTCAGGGGGATTACAGGCTTTAGATACACAAGGGTATTGAGTCAGATGAGGAACATTTGATTTTATATGTATTGGCCGATTAAGAGTTTTTATTATTATTTATTTTTTAGAGATAAATTAAGCCCATTGCACTTCCTCGAGATGAACACTCTTGACCACATATAGTATGTGAAACCTTAAGCCATTGTCTATGTATATATTTAGCCTACATCATCAGTATGACAATCTAACAGAGACCATCAAAATGCGAGGTGTTTCCATTGGTTCCCACTAGTGACAGTAAAAGTAGATTATGGAATGTATAAGTGCTAAATAAATGTAGCCTATAAAAATAGACTGTGAAATTATCACGAAATATCAACAACAACATCAACAAAAAGTTCGTAAAAACCAGTCGTGAAATATTGAATGGTTTAAAACGTTCATCTACAATCAAAGCCAATCGATTGACAGCACGTTGGGAAAGACTATGCTGTGGTAAAGTCGAAAGAGAAATACTGACCTGTCATTCCATGTAAAGTTAAGCATAATAGTTTGACAAACGAGATAGTAAACACCGTAGATTGCATGTTGCCCAAGAGATGTTCTGTGCTGTCCAGCGACACTGAAATGTTCCGCTATAGTTGCTTCAGGCCGCTCTTGAGAGTTTATTGTGTACTTTCTGAAAGGGCGGAGAATTGCGGGGAAGCGAAACCAAGCTGAGTGATATAAATACAGAAGAAGCCCGGGCAGGTTTCCATTGAACCAAGTTTAGTCGATGTCGGAAAAAAAACTTTTAGGCTTGTTTTAACTTAATGGAAACGGCAGATGTAATATTCATTTTCAAAAGATCGACAAAATGTGTATCCGTTCGCTAGGGGTGGATCTTTATTTTGTCTTACTTTATTGCGACAAATTATGATTGAATGAGCGGTGTTTTTCGAGTAAATGATTGCCTGATAAGTTTGATAGAAAACAGGGCACGTGATGTTTCGCCATAACTATATAGTTTCACTCCACATTTCATACTAAATGACTACTGCTTGTCAAGTAATTTTTCAAATATAAAAATGACATTTATTTGTCAAGTATTGTTCTGACTTGCAAGATTGCCTGAACTGCTGCTTCACCTTGCTTCTTTGTAACGTTACATTCGTTACCTTGATTTCTGAGTCAAAACGTAAAAAGGCAAATTTATTGTTCCCGAATTTGAAAAACGCAAATCGACATTGTTTGTCATTTATGGTGTCAAAATTAGACAGGGAATAATGGGAAACAAACAACAATATTTATTACATTTATATTTTCGTTTTGTTTGGTAGGAATATAGAATATTCCTGGTGCTTTAGGAGTGTTTTCAGCCTGGGTTAACAGCAAAAAGAAAGGAGTCGACTGTGTGAGTGTGACAGGAAATCAAAATACTCATCTTAGTTTAAAGACAGGCTCCTGAAAGAGGGACATTTCTTTTTTTGCTGAGTTTATATATACAGTTGAAGTCGGTACCACAGACACTGAGGGACAGACAGACACCAAGGGTCAGTACCACAGACACTGAGAGATAGACAGACACCAAGGGTCAGTACCACACACCAACAGGTCACTGATCTCGAATCCCACCGTACCTTCTCCGCTGTGCAATCTGGTTTCCGAGCCGGTCACGGGTGCACCTCAGCCACGTGTAACAGTATAATTTCAAACCGTCCCCTCGCCCATACCCGGGCGCGAACCAGGGACCTTCTGCACACATCAACAACAGTCACCCACGAAGCATCGTTACCCATCGCTCCACAAAAGCCGCGGCCCTTGCAGAGCAAGGGGAAGGGGAACTACTACTTCAAGGTCTCAGAGCAAGTGACGTAACCGATTGAAACGCTATTTAGCGCACACCGCTAACTAAGCTAGCCGTTTCACATCCGTTACATACGCTCAAGGTACTAAACGATATCATAACCGCCATCAATAAAAGACAGTACTGTGCAGCCGTCTTCATCGACCTGGCCAAGGCTTTCGACTCTGTCAATCACCATATTCTTATCGGCAGACTCAGTAGCCTCGGTTTTTCTAATGACTGTCTTGCCTGGTTCTACTGGTAACTACTTTGCAGACAGAGTTCAGTGTGTCAAATCGGACGGCATGTTGTCCGGTCCTCTGGCAGTCTCTATGGGGGTGCCACAAGGTTCAATTCTCGGGCCGACTCTTTTCTCTGTATATATCAATGATGTTGCTCTTGCTGCGGGCGATTCCCTGATCCACCTCTACGCAGATGACACCAATCATTATACTTCTGGCCCTTCCTTGGACACTGTGCTATCTAACCTCCAAACGAGCTTCAATGCCATACAACACTCCTTCCGTGGCCTCCAACTGCTCTTAAACGCTAGTAAAACCAAATGCATGCTTTTCAACCGTTCGCTACCTGCACCCGCACGCCCGACTAGCATCACCACCCTGGATGGTTCCGACCTAGAATATGTGGACATCTACAAGTACCTAGGTGTCTGGCTAGACTGTAAACTCTCCTTCCAGACTCGTATCAAACAGCTCCAATCTAAAATCAAATCTAGAGTCAGCTTTCTATTCTGCAACAAAGCCTCCTTCACTCACGCCGCCAAACTTACCCTAGTAAAACTGACTATCCTACCGATCCTCGACTTCGGCGATGTCATCTACAAAATAGCTTCCAATACTCTACTCAGCAAACTGGATGCAGTTTATCACAGTGTCATCCGTTTTGTTAGTAAAGCACCTTATACCACCCACCACTGCGACCTGTATGCTCTAGTCGGCTGGCCCTCGCTACATATTCGTCGCCAGACCCACTGGCTCCAGGTCATCTACAAGTCCATGCTAGGTAAAGCTCCGCCTTATCTCAGTTCACTGGTCACGATGGCAACACCCACCCGTAGCACGCGCTCCAGCAGGTGTATCTCACTGATCAGGTGTATGTGTATCGCTCTGGATAACTGCTAAATGACTTAAATGTAAATGTAAATCATCCCTAAAGCCAATACCTAATTTGGCCGCCTTTCGTTCCAGTTCTCTGCTGCCTGTGACTGGAACGAATGGCAAAAATCACTGAAGTTGGAGACTTTTATCTCCCTCACCAACTTCAAACATCTGCTAATGGTGGAACAAACTCCCTCACGACGCCAGGACAGCGGAGTCAATCACCACCTTCCGGAGACACCTGAAACCCCACCTCTTCATGGAATACCTAGGATAGGGTAAGTAAGGGTAAGTAATCCTTCTCCCCCCCCCCCCCCCAAAAGATTTAGATGCAAGTGGCTGTTCCACTGGATGTCATAAGGTGTATGCACCAATTTGTAAGTCTGCTAAATGACTTAAATGTAATGTAAATGCTATCTTAGCAGCTTAACCGATCGCTGCAGCTGTACATAGTCTATCGGTAAATAGCCCACCCATTTTACCTACCTCATCCCCATACTGTTTATATTTATTTACTTTTCTGCTCTTTTGCACACCAGTACCTGTACATGACCATCTGATCATTTATCACTCCAGTGTTAATCTGCAAAATTGTAATTATTCACCTACCTCCTCATGCCTTTTGCACACAATGTATATAGACTCTTTTTTTTCTACTGTGTTATTGACTTGTTTATTGTTTACTCCATGTCTAACTCTGTGTTGTTGTCTGTTCACACTGCTATGCTTTATCTTGGCCAGGTCGCAGTTGTAAATGAGAACTTGTTCTCAACTAGCCTACCTGGTTAAATAAAGGTGTTCTCAACTAGCCTACCTGGTTAAATAAATGTGAAATAAAAAAATAGAAAACCACTGACAGACACCAAGGGTTTAGGGGCTATAATGTAAAATGTTAACTGTTGTGGTCTGATCTGTGCTGTTAGGTCCTGGTACATTACCTGTGCTGGCTGCGGTAGAACTGGTAAAGTCACAGTGGAGCTCAGATAGACTGAGGGTCACGGTCACACAATACTCCGGCCCTGGCTCCTCAGTAGAGGTGACCCACAATGTTCATATAGTTAATGTTTATAGCCATGTTTTACTATGCTACATATATAGGTAATCTACATTGATCGTTATCATCATAATGGTCTGATTCGTAGCCATGTGTAGCTATAATACCATCCGTGAGATACAGTATTTGTCCTATGACTTTTGTTCATTCATTGTTGTTGTGTATTAGATTCACTATCTGTACCACATTTTGATTTTATTAACTCGGCAAGTCAGTCAACAACAAATTCTTATTTATAATGACGGCCTACCGGGGACCAGTGGGTTAACTGACTTGTTCAGAACGACAGATTTTTACCATGTAAGCTCTGGGATTCAATCCAGCAACCTTTCGGTTATTGGCCCAACGCTCTAACATTAGGCTACCTGCCGCCCCTATTGATAAATAAACTGTGGGTTAGAGATGGGAGATGAGCCCCCTCCCGCTAAACCTGTGGGTTAGAGATTAGCCCCCTCCCCCTGAACCTGTGGGTTAGAGATTAGCCCCCTCCCCCTGAACCTGTGGGTTAGAGATTAGCCCCCTCCCCCTGAACCTGTGGGTTAGAGATGAGCCCCCTCCCCCTGAACCTGTGGGTTAGAGATGAGCCCCCTCCCCCTGAACCTGTGGGTTAGAGATGAGCCCCCTCCCCCTGAACCTGTGGGTTAGAGATTATTAGCCCCCCCTAGCCCCTCCCCTGAATTTGGGTTGGTGGTGTAATCCCCTGAACCTGTGGGTTAGAGAGCCCCCTCCCCTGAACTTGTGGGTTGAGATTTCCCCTGAACCTGTGGGTTAGAGATGAGCCCCCTCCCCTGAACCAAACAGATTAGGAACCTGTGGGTTGTAGCCCCCCCCCTGAATTTGTGGTGGTGAGAGGAAGTGAACACAAACAGGGTGTGTTCTGGTGAGAGGAAGTAGTGGGAAAAAACCCACACGTATCTACATCTGCAGTACAAGGTAAACAACCCCTCAGAGAGGAAAAATGTACCGGATGTAATTATTATATTAGACTAAATACTGATCTACTTCGTCATCCTCAGTCCTGGTGTTATTGTCAGGTTCTATTCAAAAGAAAATGTGAGAGGGTTTGGACCAGATTCTCAGAACTTGCTTTCTTTTCTGGGTATATGTACCTTTTGACGTATATCTCTACACTGTAAAACAACAACAACCTCCAAATGAAGGAGATCCAGTGCATTCGGAAAGTATTCAGACCCCTTCTTCACGTTTACAGCCCTTACATGGATTAAATCACTTTTTTCCCCCCCTTCTCTCTATTTCTACCAGTGGTGTGCCTGTCCTAGACTGCAGTGAGTCAGTATTTTGCCTTTACCACGTAACCAGCTGAAATGAAAGCACTTACTCAGCAGCTACACGAGAAGGATCGGAAAAGGAAAGCACTTACTCAGCAGCTACACGAGAAGGATTGGAAAAGGAAAGCACTTAACTCAGCAGCTACACGAGAAGGATTGGAAAAGGAAAGCATGGGACTGAAGAGTAAGAGCGTACCTGAGGCTCTGAACTGTGAAGTGGGTGTTGGCAGGAGTCCCTGAACAGGGCAGCCAGGTCAGAGTGTCCTCAAGGTTGAAGGAGACAATGGACACGTTGCTAAAGACTGGGGGCAGGCACACCACTGAAACATATCGACATATAGAGAGAGAGGGACGAGACACAGACAAAACAATATAACATGATAAGACAGTCACACAGAACAGGACAGCCAGAGAGACAGGTATTAAACAGGACACCAGCCAGAGAGACAGGTATTAAACAGGACACCAGCCAGAGAGACAGGTATTAAACAGGACACCAGCCAGAGAGATAGGTATTAAACAGGACACCAGCCAGAGAGACAGGTATTAAACAGGACACCAGCCAGAGAGACAGGTATTAAACAGGACACCAGCCAGAGAGACAGGTATTAAACAGGACACCAGCCAGAGAGACAGGTATTAAACAGGACACCAGCCAGAGAGACAGGTATTAAACAGGACACCAGCCAGAGAGACAGGTATTAAACAGGACACCAGCCAGAGAGACGGGTATTAAACAGGACACCAGCCAGAGAGACAGGTATTAAACAGGACACCAGCCAGAGAGACAGGTATTAAACAGGACACCAGCCAGATAGACAGGTATTAAACAGGACACCAGCCAGAGAGACAGGTATTAAACAGGACACCAGCCAGAGAGACAGGTATTAAACAGGACACCAGCCAGAGAGACAGGTATTAAACAGGACACCAGCCAGAGAGACAGGTATTAAACAGGACACCAGCCAGAGAGACAGGTATTAAACAGGACACCAGCCAGAGAGACAGGTATTAAACAGGACACCAGCCAGAGAGACAGGTATTAAACAGGACACCAGCCAGAGAGACAGGTATTAAACAGGACACCAGCCAGAGAGACAGGTATTAAACAGGACACCAGCCAGAGAGACAGGTATTAAACAGGACAGCCAGAGAGACAGGTATTAAACAGGACACCAGCCAGAGAGACAGGTATTAAACAGGACACCAGCCAGAGAGACAGGTATTAAACAGGACAGCCAGAGAGACAGGTATTAAACAGGACAGCCAGAGAGACAGGTATTAAACAGGACACCAGCCAGAGAGACAGGTATTAAACAGGACACCAGCCAGAGACAGGTATTAAACAGGACACCAGCCAGAGAGACAGGTATTAAACAGGACACCAGCCAGAGAGACAGGTATTAAACAGGACACCAGCCAGAGAGACAGGTATTAAACAGGACACCAGCCAGAGAGACAGGTATTAAAGCCAGAGAGACACCAGCCAGAGAGACAGGTATTAAACAGGACACCAGCCAGAGAG
Organism: Oncorhynchus keta; assembly: GCF_023373465.1. Taxonomy (NCBI): domain Eukaryota; kingdom Metazoa; phylum Chordata; class Actinopteri; order Salmoniformes; family Salmonidae; genus Oncorhynchus; species Oncorhynchus keta. The sequence goes on along the minus strand of NC_068454.1, from coordinate 7,252,458 downwards.
ACAGGTATTAAACAGGACACCAGCCAGAGAGACAGGTATTAAACAGGACACCAGCCAGAGAGACAGGTATTAAACAGGACACCAGCCAGAGGTATTAAACAGACAGCCAGAGAGACAGGTATTAAACAGGACACCAGCCAGAGAGACAGGTATTAAACAGGACAGCCAGAGAGACAGGTATTAAACAGGACAGCCAGAGAGACAGGTATTAAACAGGACACCAGCCAGAGAGACAGGTATTAAACAGGACAGCCAGAGAGACAGGTATTAAACAGGACAGCCAGAGAGAGATATTACAGTAGAGCAAAATATTAGTACCAGAGATAAACAAATCAAAACATGTTCTCTGAAACATCATTTTCTTGACAATGAAGATAAGATACTGTAGGTAACGGAAGCTGCTCTTTCCATGACACACACTGACCAAGTTAATCCAGATTAAAGCTATGATCCCTTATTGATGTCACTTGTTAAATCCACTTCAATCAGTGTAGATGAAGGGGAGGAGATGGGTTAAAGAAGGATTTTTAAACCTTGGGACATACATTGTGTGTGTGCCATTCAGATGGTGAATGGGCAAGAGAAAATATTTAAGTGCTTTTGAACGGGGTATGGTAGTAGATGTCAGGCGCACCGGTTTGAGTGTCAAGAACTGCAACGCTGCTGGGCTTTTCACGCTCAAACAGTTTCCTGTGTGTGTCAAGAATGATCCACCACCCAAAGGACATCCAGCCAACTTGACACAACTGTTGGAAGCATTGGAGTCAACATGGGCCAGCATCCCTGTGGAACGCTTTCGACACTATGTGGAGGCCATGCCCCGACGAATTGACTGATCTGAGGGGTGCAACTCAATATTAGGAAGGTGTTCCTAATGTTTTGTAGACTCAGTGTTTTTCTTTGCTGTCCATTTTGATGTAATATTTTGAAGTGTTTGCTGTAGTAGTTGTGTTTCTGTGGTTTGAAGGATATCTGTCAGGAACATAAAGCTTCTAATGTTGTACTGAATAGTTTCCTAACTGTGTTTATAACAAACGATAAAACAAAATGTTCGGATGGTATAGAAAAATATTTTATTACATACAACATTAAGGATTAAAATAAAAATGTATAAGATTTATAAAAAATGAATTGCTGTTAACAAATATTACATTTATTTTACAGATAAACGTTGATTTCAAAAGGACGACTTTCTCCTGAATATGTAACAGATTAAATGTTTCTTACAGTATAGCGAAAAGCAAGTAAACAAGTACTACTACGATGATCGCATAAACACTAAAAAGTATGTTGACCTTCTGAATAAGTACAGAATACTGTATTGTATAGCTTGACCAGTGATGCCCTTCACGTTTGCCCGTTAGCATTAGTACTACTGGCTAATGCTGTCTGTGAACATTGATAATATAACCCCAAAGTACTTGTAAACCTAATTTAAACTTTTGATAATGGCTCTCACATTCAAGTTAGCAACTTGAGAACTCCGCCGAGGTAATGTGTACTTTACATTGCTAACACACTAAAACGACATGCACAGCACAATTATTTAAAATGACACACAGAGAGCAAAACCTTCTTCTCAAGTCTCCAAAAGTCTAAACACATTTTCTGCTTTACACACATTTTGCATTCTTAAATGCACTGCACACGGTTCTCTGCATAAGACACAACAATCTGACATAAAGTCACATGTTTTAAATGCACGGTTCTCTGCATAAGACACAACAATCTGACATAAAGTCACATGTTGGCCATTTCAAAACACTGCCATTCAAAATGACAGGACATGAGCTAATTGGCCAATACATGTGCCACCTGGCCAAACACCTCAATGGTTAATTGTTACCACTTCAATCAGGAAGTAAGCACCATGAAAAGACCACAGGTGAGCACCTTTTGTTTTACAACAACAATGGAAGCCGTTGCAGAGAGATGTAGAGGAAGGGTGAGAATGAGAGGGGGAGGAAGAGTGAGAGGTAGGGGTAGAGCTGGTAGAGGAATTCATGGCCAAAGACAACTTTCAAATGAAATCAGAACAACCTTAGTTGATCATGTCATCAACCATGGGGCTGACAATGTGAGAGGCTGGACAGAGAGTGAAATCAGAGCAACCTTAGTTGATCATGTCATCAACCATGGGGCTGACAATGTGAGAGGCTGGACAGAGAGTGAAATCAGGGCAACCTTAGTTGATCATGTCATCAACCATGGGGCTGACAATGAAATGAGCAACCTTAGTTGGCTGCTGACAGAGAGTGAAATCAGAGCAACCTTAGTTGATCATGTCATCAACCATGGGGCTGACAATGTGAGAGGCTGGACAGAGAGTGAAATCAGAGCAACCTTAGTTGATCATGTCATCAACCATGGGGCTGACAATGTGAGAGGCTGGACAGAGAGTGAAATCAGAGCAACCTTAGTTGATCATGTCATCCAAGACAACACCATATTTAACACCACATTCAACGAGTCAGTCTGTCCACATTGGCTCGCATTCTCAAGCGAAACCAAATCAGAATTAAACAACTTTATAAGGTGCCGTTTGAGAGAAACTCTCAGAGAAACAAAGATGTCAGACGATCATATGTGGATGTAAGTACAACATTGTTTCCCAGTGTACTGGATAACACCATATTGACTGCAGTACACTACACACAACATTGTTTCCCAGTGTACTGGATAACACCATATTGACTGCAGTACACTACACACAACATTGTTACCCAGTGTACTGGATAACACCATATTGACTACAGTACACTACACACAACATTGTTTCCCAGTGTACTGGATAACACCATATTGCCATCTCCAATACGCATGGTGTCCTCCATCTCATTATAGATGTTCCTGACCAACGTGGTGGGAACATCACACTGTGCCCTGCCATCTCCAATACGCATGGTGTCCTCCATCTCATTATAGATGTTCCTGGCTGACGTGGTGGGAACATCACACTGTGCCCTGCCATCTCCAATACGCATGGTGTCCTCCATCTCATTATAGATGTTCCTGGCTGACGTGGTGGGAACATCACACTGTGCCCTGCCATCTCCAATACGCATGGTGTCCTCCATCTCATTATAGATGTTCCTGGCTGACGTGGTGGGAACATCACACTGTGCCCTGCCATCTCCAATACGCATGGTGTCCTCCATCTCATTATAGATGTTCCTGGCTGACGTGGTGGGAACATCACACTGTGCCCTGCCATCTCCAATACGCATGGTGTCCTCCACCTCATTATAGATGTTCCTGGCCAACGTGGTGGGAACATCACACTGTGCGCTGCCATCTCCAATACGCATGGTGTCCTCCACCGTCATGCCAACCTTGGACCATACAACACAGCCCATATTCTCACATTTCTGGACAGACTCCACAACATGCTCATACCACCAGAGCGTATGAATGATGCAGATCATCAAAGAACCCGGTACGTTGTAGTATGGGACAACGTGAGCTCTCATCGTTCAGCCCCAGTCCAAAACTGGTTTGCTGACCACCCACCATTTCTCGTGCAATACCTCCCACCATACTGACCATTTCTAAACCCCATTGAAGAGTTATTTTCAGCATGGTGGTGGAAGGTGTACGACCGGCAGCCCTTAGTGCGCAGGCCTCTCGTGTAGGCTATGGAAGAGGCATGTGATGAGATTGATGTGGGCGTGATTCAGGGATGGATAAGGCACTCAAGGCGCTTCTTCCCTCGATGTCTGGCAAGGGAAGATATTGCCTGTGATGTGGACGAGGCGTTGTGGCCAGACCCAGCTGTGAGACAAGATGCTGCCTGTGATGTGGACGAGGCGTTGTGGCCAGACCCAGCTGTGAGACAAGATGCTGCCTGTGATGTGGACGAGGCGTTGTGGCCAGACCCAGCTGTGAGACAAGATGCTGCCTGTGATGTGGACGAGGCGTTGTGGCCAGACCCAGCTGTGAGACAAGATGCTGCCTGTGATGTGGACGAGGCGTTGTGGCCAGACCCAGCTGTGAGACAAGATGCTGCCTGTGATGTGGACGAGGCGTTGTGGCCAGACCCAGCTGTGAGACAAGATGCTGCCTGTGATGTGGACGAGGCGTTGTGGCCAGACCCAGCTGTGAGACAAGATGCTGCCTGTGATGTGGACGAGGCGTTGTGGCCAGACCCAGCTGTGAGACAAGATGCTGCCTGTGATGTGGACGAGGCGTTGTGGCCAGACCCAGCTGTGAGGCAAGATGCTGCCTGTGATGTGGACGAGGCGTTGTGGCCAGACCCAGCTGTGAGGCAAGATGCTGCCTGTGATGTGGACGAGGCGTTGTGGCCAGACCCAGCTGTGAGACAAGATGCTGCCTGTGATGTGGACGAGGCGTGCTACAGTGCTTCATTTTGCAGTTTGGGTGTGTGGTTTTGTGAATTGTGTTAAGTATTTGGATAAAACCAGCCTAGTTTTCATAATTGTGTTTTAGCAATTGGGAAAAACTAACAATTTAATGAGGTAAAAAAAACATAATTCTATATGTCTAAATACTTAAAAAAAAAACTGCAATAATATAGTACAGTCCATATCAATACTATTGGTTGGCCGCCGACTCAAACTAAATACTTCCGCTATTCTGACGTTCGCTACATACTTCAGTCAAACTGACATCAAAAGGAGGGGGTGTTGTACAAAACAAAGTCATCAGCGATTGGATCATCTCTGACCAATCAGAGTATCAAAACCCAATGACACATTTTCTAAACGCCGCTTTACCCACGTGTTCTGGCTCTGGTCCAATCCATCAGTTTCTGGGACCAATCAGAATGGTTAGAAAGGGTTTGCATTCTAGAAATCGTTGGGGGAGGTACTCGGATCCAGACTCATTGCGGAGAAGAAACTAACGTCTGTTGGCGTGGCGTAGCATATGGCCGGTGCGAGGAGTCTGGGTAGTGAGGCAAATACATTGGCTCTTTCTCTTTTAAATTTGAACTGCTCTGAAAATACAAGAGAAGTCAAAGCAATATGGTGGAGAGATAAACAGTTATTTTCACCTAATGCAGATAAAGGAGCAGTCGGTAGCCTAGTGGTTAGAGCGTTGGACTAGTAACCGAAAGGTTGCTGGATCGAATCCCCGAGCTGACAAGGTAAAACATCTGTTCGTTCTGCCCCTGAACGAGGCAGTTAACCCACTGTTCCCCTGAACGAGGCAGTTAACCCACTGTTCCCCTGAACGAGGCAGTTAACCCACTGTTCCCCTGAACGAGGCAGTTAACCCACTGTTCCCCTGAACGAGGCAGTTAACCCACTGTTCCCTGAACGAGGCAGTTAACCCACTGTTCCCTGAACGAGGCAGTTAACCCACTGTTCCCCTGAACGAGGCAGTTAACCCACTGTTCCCCTGAACGAGGCAGTTAACCCACTGTTCCCTGAACGAGGCAGTTAACCCACTGTTCCCCTGAACGAGGCAGTTAACCCACTGTTCCCCTGAACGAGGCAGTTAACCCACTGTTCCCCTGAACGAGGCAGTTAACCCACTGTTCCCCTGAACGAGGCAGTTAACCCACTGTTCCCCTGAACGAGGCAGTTAACCCACTGTTCCCTGAACGAGGCAGTTAACCCAACGAGGCAGTTAACCCACTGTTCCCCTGAACGAGGCAGTTAACCCACTGTTCCCCTGAACAAGGCAGTTAACTCACTGTTCCCCTGAACAAGGCAGTTAACCCACTGTTCCCCTGAACAAGGCAGTTAACCCACTGTTCCCCAGTAGACCGTCATTGTAAATTAGAATTTGTTCTTAACTGACTTGCCTAGTTAAATAAAGGTTATAACAAAAATAAAGGAAGGACAAGGAAGCCACGTCAGGCTACCTTGGGACCTTGATATTTATGCCAGAAGAGTACACTGAATGTCCACAGGTAGGCACCATGTGGCTTTCCTTAACAAATCAAAAACCTCCTGGCAAAAAAAAAGAAAAATGGAATGGTTAATTGTGCAACAAATTACTTCTCTCATCGCCTCATGTAACCAAAATACTCCTCATCTTCCTCCTCCTCTTCCTCAGAGGTAGCAGTGTGCGTCTGTGTTGTGGCAGGCTCTGTGGCCCAACACTTGGTGTCAGAGGGCAGGAAGGGAGTGGTGGGCTCAGGGGGCACCCCCAGAGAGCGGGGTTCTGGATCCTTCATCTCCTCATGTCTACCTAGGGTTACAGACAGCAGGTTGACATCCAAGCAGCTCTCCTCCTCCTCCTCCGGATGAAATCCCCCTGTGTCCCTCTCTGAGGAAAGACTGAAGCTCAAGTCCTGTCCCCATGAGGCACATTGAGCTGGCTCTGTAAGCTGGCTGGTTTGTGAGGGTCCAGACGGTGGATGGTTGTTTGATAGAGACATTGAGAGGCCGTCAGGTCTGAGCAGAGATTCAGGCTGCTGGTCGCTGGTTATGAAGAGAGGAACGTGAGGGCGGTTGGACTGCGTCTCAGCGGTGGTCTGAGTGTCAGTGGGAGATGCCAGAGAGCGTGTGCTTAGATAGGGGTGTAGGAACACCTCTGCTCTAGAGGAAGAGGAGGAAGAGAGGGGGTTATGAGACGTCTGACCAGCAGTGATCCCTCGTGTCTTGTATCCTTGTCCTCCCCCACTGCTTCGCTCTGTCTCTGTCTCGCTTTCTTCCTCACTCTCTGTGTCCTTCCCAGTGCTTCCTGAAGGGGGCGATGGTGGCACTGGAAGCACCGAGGGACATGGTTTCTCATCACAGGGCACTGTGTATAGGCTCTGCTCGTGGTGTTGTATTGAGCTCTGCAGAGGAGAGATAAGAGTTCATCTGTGAGGTGAGGAGTCAGACACGTACCACAGAATAAGACCATGGCTACCGAAAATGTTTTTAAATACGTAGATTACGTAGACTAAAAAAAACTAAATAAGTCTTAAAATCAACAGAGCGTTGCGCCTCTTTTGACACCATGTGTGAGCCTGTGACTAAGGTCACCTCATGAATACTAAAAGCACCGTTGTGGTCAACACTTCATGATAGAACAAATCAAATAGTGAGCAGCTTTCATTGGCACATTGTTAGCCTGCCCCCCCGTGTGATATGTTAATTCAGCTGTGTGGTTTAAATCAGACCCCCTCCACTGTGTGATATGTTAATTCAGCTGTGTGGTTTAAATCAGACCCCCTCCCCCCCTCCACTGTGTGATATGTTAATTCAGCTGTGTGGTTTAAATCAGACCCCCCCTCCACTGTGTGATATATTAATTCAGCTGTGTGGTTTAAATCAGACCCCCCCTCCCCCCCTCCACTGTGTGATATGTTAATTCAGCTGTGTGATTTAAATCAGACCCCCCCTCCCCCCCTCCACTGTGTGATATGTTAATTCAGCTGTGTGGTTTAAATCAGACCCCCTCCACTGTGTGATATGTTAATTCAGCTGTGTGGTTTAAATCAGACCCCCCTCCACTGTGTGATATGTTAATTCAGCTGTGTGGTTTAAATCAGACCCCCTCCACTGTGTGATATGTTAATTCAGCTGTGTGGTTTAAATCAGACCCCCCCTCCTCCACTGTGTGATATGTTAATTCAGCTGTGTGGTTTAAATCAGACCCCCTCCACTGTGTGATATGTTAATTCAGCTGTGTGGTTTAAATCAGACCCCCTCCACTGTGTGATATGTTAATTCAGCTGTGTGGTTTAAATCAGACCCCCCTCCACTGTGTGATATGTTAATTCAGCTGTGTGGTTTAAATCAGACCCCTCCTCCACTGTGTGATATGTTAATTCAGCTGTGTGGTTTAAATCAGACCCCCCTCCACTGTGTGATATGTTAATTCAGCTGTGTGGTTTAAATCAGACCCCCTCCACTGTGTGATATGTTAATTCAGCTGTGTGGTTTAAATCAGACCCCCCCCTCCACTGTGTGATATGTTAATTCAGCTGTGTGGTTTAAATCAGACCCCCTCCACTGTGTGATATGTTAATTCAGCTGTGTGGTTTAAATCAGACCCCCTCCCCTCCTCCACTGTGTGATATGTTAATTCAGCTGTGTGGTTTAAATCAGACCCCCTCCACTGTGTGATATGTTAATTCAGCTGTGTGGTTTAAATCAGACCCCCTCCACTGTGTGATATGTTAATTCAGCTGTGTGGTTTAAATCAGACCCCCCTCCACTGTGTGATATGTTAATTCAGCTGTGTGGTTTAAATCAGACCCCCTTCCTCCACTGTGTGATATGTTAATTCAGCTGTGTGGTTTAAATCAGACCCCCCTCCACTGTGTGATATGTTAATTCAGCTGTGTGGTTTAAATCAGACCCCCCTTCCTCCACTGTGTGATATGTTAATTCAGCTGTGTGGTTTAAATCAGACCCCCCCTCCACTGTGTGATATGTTAATTCAGCTGTGTGGTTTAAATCAGACCCCCCCTCCACTGTGTGATATGTTAATTCAGCTGTGTGGTTTAAATCAGACCCCCCCTCCACTGTGTGATATGTTAATTCAGCTGTGTGGTTTAAATCAGACCCCCCCTCCACTGTGTGATATGTTAATTCAGCTGTGTGGTTTAAATCAGACCCCCCCCTCCACTGTGTGATATGTTAATTCAGCTGTGTGGTTTAAATCAGACCCCTCCTCCACTGTGTGATATGTTAATTCAGCTGTGTGGTTTATGTCAGACCCCCCTCCACTGTGTGATGTTAATTCAGCTGTGTGGTTTAAATCAGACCCCCTCCACTGTGTGATATGTTAATTCAGCTGTGTGGTTTAAATCAGACCCCCCTCCACTGTGTGATATGTTAATTCAGCTGTGTGGTTTAAATCAGACCCCCTCCCCTCCGTGATATGTTAATTCAGCTGTGTGGTTTAAATCAGACCCCCTCCACTGTGTGATATGTTAATTCAGCTGTGTGGTTTAAATCAGACCCCTCCACTGTGTGATATGTTAATTCAGCTGTGTGGTTTAAATCAGACCCCCCTCCACTGTGTGATATGTTAATTCAGCTGTGTGGTTTAAATCAGACCCCCCTTCCTCCACTGTGTGATATGTTAATTCAGCTGTGTGGTTTAAATCAGACCCCCCTCCACTGTGTGATATGTTAATTCAGCTGTGTGGTTTAAATCAGACCCCCCTTCCTCCACTGTGTGATATGTTAATTCAGCTGTGTGGTTTAAATCAGACCCCCCCTCCACTGTGTGATATGTTAATTCAGATGTGTGGTTTAAATCAGACCCCTCTCCACTGTGTGATATGTTAATTCAGCTGTGTGGTTTAAATCAGACCCCCCCTCCACTGTGTGATATGTTAATTCAGCTGTGTGGTTTAAATCACCCCCTCCCTCCACTGTGTGATATGTTAATTCAGCTGTGTGGTTTAAATCAGACCCCCCTCCACTGTGTGATATGTTAATTCAGCTGTGTGGTTTAAATCAGACCCCCTCCACTGTGTGATATGTTAATTCAGCTGTGTGGTTTAAATCAGACCCCCTCCACTGTGTGATATGTTAATTCAGCTGTGTGGTTTAAATCAGACCCCCTCCCCGTGTGATATGTTAATTCAGCTGTGTGGTTTAAATCAGACCCCCCCTCCACTGTGTGATATGTTAATTCAGCTGTGTGGTTTAAATCAGACCCCCTCCACTGTGTGATATGTTAATTCAGCTGTGTGGTTTAAATCAGACCCCCTCCACTGTGTGATATGTTAATTCAGCTGTGTGGTTTAAATCAGACCCCCTCCCCTCCTCCACTGTGTGATATGTTAATTCAGCTGTGTGGTTTAAATCAGACCCCCTCCACTGTGTGATATGTTAATTCAGCTGTGTGGTTTAAATCAGACCCCCCCTCCACTGTGTGATATGTTAATTCAGCTGTGTGGTTTAAATCAGACCCACCCATTCCCCTGTACGACACATTAATGTAAATTCCGTAGTGGTTTAATGCTTTGTTCAAAACAACTGGGAACTTTGAAAAATACAAGGTCAAATAATGACGTCATTGATCTTCAGAGACAAAGGTGTAGAGAGGCCTGAGTTGGATTACTGTTTTTCCACATTTAGTTGCGTTACAGCCATATTCTAAAATGTATCACATTTGTTTTTTTCCCCTCATCAATCTACACACAATACCCCACAATGACATCACAATACCCCACAATGACAAAGCAAAAACTGTAAAAAAAAAAGTGTTTGCAAATATGGACTTCGACCTCATTGGTTGTTTTTTTTTTGCTCTGACATGCACCGTCTACTGTGGGACCTTAAATAGACAAGTGTGAGCCTTTCCAAATCATGCCCAATCAATTTAATTTACATTTAAGTCATTTAGCAGACGCTCTTATCCAGAGCGACTTACAAATTGGTGCATTCACCTTATGACATCCACAGGTGGACTCCAATAAAGTTAATCGAAACATCTCAAGGATGATCAATAGAAACAGAATGCACCGGACCTAAACAGAGTCTCATCGCCAAGGGTCTGAATTCGTTACGTAAATACGTTTCTTTATATACATTTGCAAAAATGTTTAATAACTTGTTTTTTTGCTTTGTCATTATGGGGTATTGTGATGTCATTATGGGGTATTGTGATGTCATTATGGGGTATTGTGTGTAGATTGATGAGGGAAATGTTTTATTTAATAAAAACTTTAGAATACAGCTGTAACGTAACAAAATGTGGAAAAAGTCAAAGGGTCTGAGTGCTTTCTGAATGCACTGTATACACATGTATCCGATAAAGACACTAGGAGAGAAACAAGAGGGCTTTTTTAAAAACCAAGTTGGTTGCAGCAGCCTGGGGCTTCAGCTGTCTGGTAAACACAGTGCCGTTTCAGTCTTTGAGCACAGCACAATTACATGCATCACAGTTGGTTGGTTGTGTGTGACTTGCAGCTCTTTCCGGCATTGTGCAGGGCTGTCTTTCTTTTTGTTAGGGTGTAGATCAGCTTTAACAGTGCAGACAGATTGTAGCTTCTATCAAATGTAATTGTCTGCATCACTTCCAATCCCCCTGTATATTTTTGTTGTTGTAAACATATACCGTACCAGTCAAAAGTTTGGACACCTACTCATTCAAGGTTTTTTTTTTTTTTTTTACTATTTTCTACATTGTAGAATAATAATGAAGACATTGACTGGTACTGTATATATTAAAATGTATTTATATTTTCCTTTACACAATGTATTTTACAATAGTTATCGTGTGTGTTTTTTATTTTATTTTTTAAATCCCATCCTTCAGCTACCACGAACCCCTCCCATCGATCTCTGAAGTCCATCCAGTTTTATTTCTATTTTTCAACTGTGCTGTTATGTTTCACAAAAGTTCTGAACTTATATACACGGACAAAGTATATTTTACATTAGTTATCTTGTAGTTTCTAATCCCATCCTTTAGCTCCACACAACCCCTCTCAGAAAATCTCTTCACACTATCACCTTTGTATTTCTTACTTGCCATATATTTTTCAACTGTGCTATGATGTTCAAAAGTTTTGAATCTTTCTTATTCTCATAGTTTCTACTGATTGTATATTAAATATTTGTTTTTTAATTGCTAAAAGTATTACTATATTATTTATCAAATCACCCAGTAGTGCTAACTGTTCCAAGTCAATGTTGCACTTCTCCAACCATCTGGACCTGCGACCAAAAACAATCTACACATGTACAAAATTATTTATTCAAATTTTGTATACTAATTTAAATAGACAAATTCTAAGTTGTGAATCCGCCGTTATTTTGCTGCAATTAGTTGATTGTAATTTTGGGTAAAGCAGACATTTCCATGTATTTCTGTAAACTGCATGTGTGACTTAACTCCACCAGTCATATTTATGATATTTATAAAGATTATACTTTTTTTTTTTTATGTTTTTAATTTTTTTAATCTATTAGTATATTTGAGTTTAACCACAATATCCGTTTTATTATTTGTTCTGTCTTTTCTGGTGGATTAAACTGAAATTGAAACCAACTTTCTAAGGCTTGTTTTAAATATAGCAATATTTTGCAGATGATTTAATTTTAAAATATCCGAAAGTAATAGATCGTAATCTGAATAAATGGAAAAAGGCCATTCTTGAACATGGGGTGAGACATTCTTACTAATTTGCTAGAGAACCAGTCTGGATTTAAAATAATGTTTGTATGACTGAAGCTTTTAGTAAGAGGTCTAATCCTTCGATATTTAATCATTTCTCCGAATTCATCTTCATTATATAAATAATCCTGTTTAATTTTGTCGGATTTGCCATTTCAGATAAACTTGAATATTTTTTGATGATATCATTTTAAAAAAACAGGTTGTTAGGTATAGGCAGGGTCAAATCCAGTCAGCTGATGTTTTGAAAGAGCTGCAAAATCTGGACCCATACAAATCAGCCGGGCTAGACAATCTAGACCCTTTCTTTCTAAAAAATGATCTGCCGAAATTGTTGCAACCCCTATTACTAGCCTGTTCAACCTCTATTTCGTGTCGTCTGAGATTCCTTTTTTTATTTTTCCCCTTTTTCTCCCCAATTTTGTGGTATCCAATTGTTTAGTAGCTACTATCTTGTCTCATCGCTTATAAATTCCAGGCATACTTAATCAAAATCATTTTTAAAGTCAGTTATGAATACCAGGCCTGGTTTCCCAGATTATTTTTTATAGTGTTCTATTGTTTCCAGTATTTATCTTATATTATCTCCATTGTATCATCGATGTAAAAAAAAAAATCTGTCTGATTAGGTTGAATATCAAATATCAAATCAAACAATACATTTTTAATTCTATGCATTTGACTAGAACACTGACATGTAAGGGGCCTCCAATTTTGTTTAAATGGATTGGATCTTTATATTTACCACCTGGGTCCTGTTTCAGTAATAATGAAATCACACCTTGTTGAGTATCTGGTAATCTACCATTTCTATTAAAACATGCTAATCGTGGTCTTCTGACTATATTAAAAGTGTGGTATACTTCCACTGGTATGCCATCCAAGCCTGGAGTTCTCTCAGACATAAAGCCTTTAATTGAGTCAAGAAATTCATCCTTTGTAATTTGGCCTTCACATGAGTCTTTCTGTACGGTTGTTAATTTTACATTAATAGTAGAAAAAAAATCCATACAATTATCTTCGGCTAGTGGACTAACACAAAAACACGTGCTTAAAGTACTTTGCTTCCCCTTTCAAAATATAGTTTGGTGAATCATGGGTTATTTTTAGTAGCATTTTCTATGTTGAAGATTAAAAAAATAATTGTGCAGGGCTGTCAAATCTCCACTGTCTGAGCCTCCTGTTGACATTTTAGCATGAGCTAATGTTAAGATTTGTGAACGTGACCGCTCTTCAGTCAGTTCAGTCAGTTCTACCTTGTTCCAGACCTCTTTTTATCCCCAATTTCACAGTATCCACTTGGTAGTTACAGTCTTGTCTCATCGCTGCAACTCCTCAAGAGAGGCGATGGTCGAGAGCCATGCGTCCTACGAAACACAACCCAGCCAAGCCGCACTGCTTCTTGACACACTGCTTGGTTAACCCGGAAGCCAGCTGCACACACCAGCTGCACACGCCGGCTGTACAGCTGGCGACCAAAGTCAGCATGCATGCGCCCGGCTCGCCACAAGGAGTAGCTAGAACACGATGGGACAAGGACTACGCCAAACCCTCCCCTAACCTGGACCAATTGTGAGCCGCCTCATGGGTCATCCGGTCTCGGCCAGATGCGTCACAGCCTGGGATCAAACCCGGGTCTGTAGTGACGCCTCTAGCACTGTGATGCAGTGCCTTAGACCGCTGTGATACAGTCTGTAATGGAACCAGGGTCTGTAGTGACGCCTCTAGCACTGTGATGCAGTGCCTTAGACCGCTGTGATACAGCCTGGGATGGAACCAGGGTCTGTAGTGACGCCTCTAGCACTGTGATGCAGTGCCTTAGACCGCTGTGATACAGCCTGGGATGGAACCAGGGTCTGTAGTGACGCCTCTAGCACTTAGATGTAGTGCCTCAGAACGCTGTGATACAGCCTGGGATGGAACCAGGGTCTGTAGTGACGCCTCTAGCACTGAGATGTAGTGCCTCAGACCGCTGCGCCACTCGGGAGGCCAGTCCCAGACCCCTTCTGATCGAATATTCCAACCATGTCCTGCCTTCTAGGGTGTATTTCCTAGTTTCTGTGCTTCTGCATTGCTTTCTCTCTGGGGTTTTAGGCTGGTATCTGTGAAGCACTTTGTGACAACTGCTGTTGTTAAAAGATATTTATAAAATAGATTGATTGATTGAAACCAGGGCTAGAATAGATCTATCTGTATCAGTCTATAGCTTACCAGTACTTCTGGAAGGTGTCGTCTCAGACAGATGAATCCAGTGCGGAATAGTAGGGTAGTAGTTAACAGCCCAGACAACACAAGCAAACACAAAACCACTGAGATCTCTGCATCTGTGGAGAGAGATCGACAGTCAGAACACAAAGACCACATATGTGTGCACACACACACACACACACACACACACACACACACACACACACACACACACACACACACACACACACACACACACACACACACACACACACACACACACACAGTGTACCTGCGTTATACTTGGCAGCTGTGAAGGCACAGTGTGGTTGGCTGTAGGAAGAGTTCTTGTCGCTTCTCTCCTCGCTGTCCCTTATTCTGACGGAGACACAGTACTCTCTGCCTGGAGCCAGGTTATTTAGAATCTTTTCTTTCAGAGACGTCATCTCCTCAGAGTACTTGGACACACAACAGAAACCAATCAAACCAATGCGTCATGCTTGAATACACAGAGTTATTCAGCACTGAAATGAGAACACGGCATGCAATAAGTAAAGCATCTCTGACGATGCAGTGATGATGTTATACCGTGTGTGAATCTGTCACTCAATATCAAAATGACCCATGTAGCTCCAACCCGTAGGCATGTTTTAGATTGTCAAAAGGTTTGGCTCTTCCTGTCCACACCTTAGCTCCATGCCTGCTTCTTCTGATGCTTATACTGTAGCGGAAACTGTTGTAGACATCCCACAAGCCGTCCACAGGAGGCCTCAGGTTCACACACAGAGTGCTGCCGCAGGCCTTAACACTCACCACGGGCGGGTCCAGGAGGGCTACAGGACACACAGAGGGACAAACAGCACTTAGTGGCTGCTGTTCAACCAAGCAGTTTTAAAGTCTCTCCAGAAAGGGGAGAACATGTTTTTTTAAATGAAGAACGTGTCAGCCTACTAGTTGTTCTGCTAGCGCTTCTGAACACAACTCTAAAGTATTTTAACATTAACCCTACAAACTCCATTCCCGGCCCCTCCTTCCCCCACAACCCTGATAAGCACTGGCCTGCTCTCTTTTTCGGCGTGAATGAGGAAACGCTGACACTCACTGCCATCGATGGGTTTAAAGCCGCTTTGGTTGCCCGGGGGTGAGACTTCGTCCCCAGACACAGCAAACACCTTGTTGTAGTAGGTTTGACTGCGGCTTGAGAATGCTTTAGTCAGGTTACACACCAGAGGGGACTCCACGTGCTCACAACCAGCCACCACCTCCCAAAACTGGCCACCCCTAATTTAAATGAGGGGGAAAAAAGAGAGAGTTAATGATAGGCAGAGAGAGAGAGAGAAGTTCAAGTCTAGCTTATTTGTTTGCTAGTTGGCCTAACATTACACAGTACCGTAATTTCCAGACTATAAGCCACTACTTTATTCCCACGCTTTGAACCTCGCGGTTTAAACATTGACGCGGCTAATTTATGGATTTTTCCCGCTTTCACAAGATTCATGCCGACAAAAAAACTGAGCACCGTCACATAATGTGACGTAAGTCGAGCGCGCTCAAACTTCATCATTCTGATTACGGTAGTCATTTTGTCACCCTCATCATGACAAAAGACACGGAGAAATGCATATGATGCAGCTTTCAAGTTGAAGGCGATCGATCTGGCTGTTGGAAAAGGAAATAGAGCTGCTGACAGCGTGGAGCATTGTCAAAAAATCCACTATCATCAACGGGTTTCGAAAGGCTGCTGCGTGTTGAAGAGGGCAGCGATCCAACATCGGATGAAGCAATTCTGAGGCTATTCAACTCCGACACCGAAGGAGATGACTTCAGTGGTTTCAGTGCACAGGAGGAGGAAGATGGTGACCAATGACTTTCTTGGTAGGCTACTGTTTACTGCTATTTTTTTTATTTTTTGTTACAAGCCGTGTTTCGTTTAAAGGCTGTGTAAAGTTAATTTGTTTCAATGCACCGGTAGGCACCTGCGGATTATAGACATGTGCGGCTTATTTATGTACAAAATACACTTTTTAAAATGTTATTCAGTGGGTGCGGTTTATATTCAAGTGCGCTTAATAGTCCAGAAATTACGGTAGTTAGTATGGTGTGTGTATCATTGAGCTAAAATACAAGAAGACACTCCCAAGTCATGTTCTGACAAGTCTATCTTCACCTAGGTATATGATATAGTTTGGTTCTAATTCTCATTATGAAAGCTTAACCAAGTTTATTCTTCCCAGAGGGACAATACAACTGCATTAGACAAAACATGTTTCCACCACCACCACTAGTATATATACTCCAATTTAGGCACAACTCCTTCTCTCTAATCCTTACATCTATTATGGTTTGACGGGAAGACAAAGTAATAGGGCAATAAAGCATCATTTCTCCCTTTAAGGGGACCTGACCTGAACCCCTCATTTTCCTAACCCACAGATCACCATTGTCGTGGAATTATCAGAATATGTTGGTAACATTTGTAAGATATTTAATATTCATCAAATGTGTGTAAGTTACTTCCCATCAGAATGGTGTTTTTGTGTAATTCTGTGGCGAGGTTGCAGTTATCTGTTCTATGTCAAAACTAAGTTGCATGGGCCACGTGAGAGGGGAGAGGTCAAAGTGTCATCATGTGTAAACATATCTTATACTCCCTAACTTTCCCAGTGGGGAAAGGAGGGGTTGCAGTGTCTGGAATCATTCTATGCTCCCTCTTTGTTGACCTGTAGGGTCACTCTCCTATCCGTGAGTTTGTCCAGGAGTTTGTATTTAGAGTGGTTGTATCTAAATGACAATTTGATATATGCCTGTTGATTTGGAGGATTGGTTTATGGTTCTGGGGTTTTGGGAAAGGAGACAAAGCTGAACGATGAATTATGTCTATGCTGTCTGACTATGGGTGTCTTTGCTATTAAAGCAACTCAGTTGCATTGTAAGGGACTCTCAGAGAATTCACTGGGGAGACACTGAATTTATCTGAGAGTCACAGGATTGTGATAAGAGCTCATATAATTAAAGATGGACTTTTATAACTAACTCTGACGAGTGTTTGGTTTGCTCCCATGATTTGGTAAATAGAGGAAATTTCCACGACACCATCCGTATCCCCTATAGCAATCCTGTGACTTCCTCCCGTCCACCCAACACATTCCAAAGCCATCTGGCTCCTACAGATAACCATTAACTTCTGAGGTAAAACAAAAACCAGTCGCTATCACTCCTTAAAACAAGATACTTCTGAATATAAACAATGGTCTAAGTTTAACCCAGAATCAACCAATATGTTGTGATTACAGTACTGAATCATTCAAAGAGGAAACACATCAAGGGAAAGCAGTTTGTAACTGAGAGGATCAAAGAGCGAGAGAGATACTCATACAGAACGACACACCTACATCATACCTGCTAGAGAAAATCATCACGCGGTAGTACACGCTCCTGGGGGACCCCGAGCCTGGGTCCCACCTCAGCTCGTGGACAAAATGTCTGGAGGAGAGAGTCACATTGACTGGAGCAGGCAGATCACACACAGCTGAGAAAGAAGAGGAAAATACATTTTATTTAGTGTGTCGTTTGGGTCCTGGATGCTGATTGGCTGAAAACCTGTGGTATATCAGACCGTATACCACAGCATACTATGACACAAAAATCACTTGTTTTACTGCTCTAATTACGTTGGTAACCAGTCTTTAATAATAGCAGTAAGGCATCTCGGGGGGTTGTGATATATGGCCAATATACCACAGCTAAGAGTTTTATCCAGGCACTCCGCTTCGTGTCGTGTGTAAGAACAGTCCTTAGCTGTGCTATATTGGCCAAATACCGCACCCCTTCGGGCCATATTGCTTAAATATACCACACCCAACTTAAAGTATAGGCCTACACCCACACCATTTTGTTGTTGGGGTACGGCCACACCATTCAAACACAGGAAAGATTATTTTTAACATTTTTAGTTTTCCATCCCCCAAAAAATGATATTTCACTCATAATGTAATTAATTATAGGTCATTATTTCAAAGAAATCACACTGGACAGTCACTCGGAAATACAGTAATGATGACTACAATTATGAAGCCGTAACATTACTGAGGAAAATATATATTGTACAAGATGCAGAGGGACGACAAGCTATTCAAAAATGGCTCACCTGAATGTGCCTGTAGTAACCAGGTAACCATCCATATCACTGGAGACATGACACCATTGCCACAACACTTGGTGTGTCATGTCAATCAAGCTGACTCGTACATCCTCCACCTTGACTCCACTGTGCAGCAGCTCTCATGTCCATCCTCTTGTAGCTGAAAAGGACAGACGGGCTTCATTGTCTCTTTGGGTGTGGTGTTTGTTCACTTGGTTTCAAAGGATCGGATGATTGAGTTGTGGATGTACTGTTTAACCGTGTTCATTTTTATGTGATTGAGGGCGTCTGGGGTTCATAATTCACAACTCAAACCAACATTGTGCTGGAATTTCGGAAAGATAAAAAGGAAAAACAGACTAATTTGGTAAGCTACATTAGGCTATTGCAACCGGGGTGGTGTCAGAATGTGTTTCTTTTCCTTAACTCTTTTTTTTTTTACAGAAATCTGCTGCTTTGTGATAATGGAAATGGGAACTTTTGTAGCTATGTGGCATAACTAGTTGATATCACAAATTCTCGTTTCAGGTGGCCAACTAGCAGAGGTGGATACTTGAGTAAAAGTACAGAGTACCTCAATAGAAAATGACTCGAGTAAAATTCACCCAGTAGAATACTACTTGAGTAAAAGTCTAAATGTATTTGACTTTAAATATACTTCAGTATCAGAAGTAGAAATCTGTTAAAATTGCATATATTAAGCAAACCAGACCGCATAAATGTATAGTTTTTATTTACGGATCGTGAGACATAAATTTACAAACGGAATCATTTGTGTTTAGTGAGTCCGCAGATCAGATGCGGGAGGACCAGGGATGTTCTCTTGAATAAGTGCGTGAATTGGACCATTTTCCTGTCCTGTCTAAGCATTCAAAATGTAACATGTACTTTTGGGTTGTCAGGGTTAAAATGTATGGAGTAAAAAAAAAAAGTACATCATTTTCTTTAGGAATTTAGTGAAGTAAAAAAGTTGTCAAAAAATATAAAACAGTAAAGCAGATAAGTCGTTTTATGGGGGTAACGTTAAATGGTACTTCAAAGTATTTTTTTTACACCCCTGCTAAATAGCTACATCAACATTACCAACATAAACGTGCAGAGAGATAGTAAGAACAAAACACGATAACCGCTAGTAAAACAACAGCTCGGTTCCACTAATGCCATGATTCCGTTAGCTTCTCGCTAACAAAGCCTAGGCCAAACAGTGGATATCCTTTGATAACGCCAAGCATAATGCAATTACAATAAAAACATAGCTACCGTTATGAGATGACATTTCACATTTCTGCCTGGTTGGCAACAGAAAGTCAAACAAGAAGAGCCAGTCCTCTGCCACAATTGGGGTGCTTTCCGTAACTGCTTGCCTTGCCAGCTTGCCAGTAGAAATACAAAAAAAGGTTTTGCCGCGTTCAAATCAACTGGGAACTCGGAAATCTCCGATTTACAGGCGTTAAAAAACGAGTTACGGTTGGGAAAATCATTTCGAACGGTCATCCAACTCGGAATTCCAAATCGGGAACTCGGGCCTCTTTCTAGATATCATATTTTCTCACATGAAAGATCATCGACCTCACATTTTTTCCGAGTTCCCAGTTGTTTTGAACGCGGCATAACAACGCTGCTGCTGGAAATGACGACAAAACGTTGCGCAACCAACCACAGATCTTTATAAGAACGGAATGGCTTTTCCTGGGGGACATGGTTTCACACTAAGCATTAATTTTTTTAGAGAGCAGTGTACTTTAACATGACACACAAGTATCGACGTATATCAAGGAATTTCCCACATAATAACTTTTTAGAAACAATAGCCTAAAAAAAACACATTCTACACAAAAACCGGGTCACGATTTGATCATTGAGCACTAATATTCTTCTTTCATAAAATTGCACGTACATTACAATGAATGAAACGGACACATCAGTGGTATTCAAAGTCGGGGTGGAGGAACTGCATTAATGTCACCAAATAACAAACAAAAATACAAATTAATAGTACACGCTATAGTATGGGACAATATACAAACGTTTTTGAGAAAGATCATTTCAAAAATCCGAATGAACAGAATCCCGATAACACGTAGAGACATTTTAAGGCGGTCATTAGTTTTTGGGTGAGGATCGGGAAGGTGTGAATACCTTTGTTTTACACACATTCTCAACAGAAGACAATATTTGGGAAGGAATGGACGTGATAGAAGGCATACCCAACCAGGTGGAATATCTGTGCAATTATCGGCTAAGACACTTACACTGTAGGTCTGTCTACACAGCACACATGTGTAGCAATGTGATGTTGTTCCCCTAGATTATGCACCAAGTTGCACTCAAGGACCAATTCAAATAGGCCAGGTCAAGAGGGGATGTTAATAATTTGAGAATAATAATTCAGTGTATTTTTTTTAATGTATTTACAGCTGCATAGCTAATGTTTTTCTTTGGTGTACAAACACTTTTTCATATCAATATTGTACATTTTGTATATATTTTGGTTTGGCCCATCGCGGGTTATCTGTATTTCCGTACCCTCTTATTGTTCTCTTTTGCCTGACCTTCGGCTAGCAAGGTGCCTGAGAGCTAGGACTGTGCCAAGGGTTAACATAATGTGTGTTGTCTCTGTGTGCAGGGCAAATAAAAATAATTCAACTAGCAGACCTTCAGTTGTGGCAGCGTCCTAATTAAAAGTACACAACGCAGAATGAACCACGCTACGCACGCACGCATCAATGTCCCATATAGCCTGAGAAGTCGTCTTCTTCTTCTTCTTCTTCCTCTTCCTCCTCTGTCTCATTGTGAGACTGCACAGTGCCAGTGTGCGTTACCAGGCAGTCAGAGTATGTCTTTGTACAGCTGACAGCATGTCTATCTGAATATTCAAAGTATTTGTGTGTGCAGTCTGCCCGTGACAGTACTAGGCCTGTATCTTCTTGTATCTCACCCTGTGATCCCATGCTGTCCAGTCCTAATGTCCTCTGTAAGGAGTCTATGGGAAGTAGAGGCTTCTGCTCAAGTTTGGAACAGCCTAATAAAACATCTGTCTCATGCTCCTCCTCCTCCTCCTCCCTCTTTAAAGCCCCCAGAGTCACAGAGAACAGATTGACGTTACCAGAGGTCTCCTCCCTCATCTCTTTCTCCACCTCCCTCATCTCTTTCTCCTCCTCTCCACCCAACCCTACAAGTCCCAGAGGTCTGGGTTGATCTCCGTCTAGGCTGGAAATGACCTTAGTTAGTTCACCTTTGACCTCGCTCTGACCCTGACCTTCAAGCACCACCACACCCACAGGAACTTCCTCTTCCTCCTCAGCTGCTGTCTCAAAACTCAACCCCCCAGAATGCCCTGCTACGTTAAGAAGGGCAACATTAGCCCCTGATGCTTCCTGGGACTGTATGGTGCTGGAGCTGCTATCAAAGGAGAGCCCCGCATCGCGGTCCATGTAGACCATGCCGTTTCCCCCCTCCTCCTCTTCATCCTCCTCCTCCTCTTCCTCCCCTGCTCGGTTCAAGTTCTCTCTGTTGTGGTGTGCTTTTGTTGTGAGGGCCTTCCCTTGTTGCTCTGGCTCAGAGGATATGGAGACCAGGTCAGGAACTGTTCTCTCTGGGGTGACTAGGTAGCCCTCAACCAGGGCAGTCTACAAGGGGAGAGGGAGAAGAGAGAGGCTGTGTTAGACACAGAGAAAAGCACAGTGATGTCACTGCCTGAAGCTGATTTAACTTTATGTGGACAACAGGACATGAAAGAGTTGAAGTTAATGTTATTTGCCCTTTGCAGGAATTTACTTTGGCTTTGCATTTCTTAAGCTCCTCAAACTCACATCCAGGACCAACAAATAAACAATGACAAAGCCAAACAAATAATATCATAGACAAACAGTGAGAGAGTTGTGAGAAATTAGTTTGATGAATGTAAACATATGCTTCCCATGCCACTAAAGCCCTTTAAATGGAAACAAATGAAGTGAGAGTGTAGGGTGTGGTTAGCTACAAGATAGAGCCATTTCTCACCAGTGATCTAGGCAGATGGGTCTTCAACTTGCACAAGAACCCAGTGTAGAACAAGACAAACATGAGAACCATCAGGCCTGCCCCACTCACAATGAGGAGAACCGACACCCCAACTACAACAGCAGGGACTGGGGGGGGGGGAGAACAAGTCATGGTTATACCCCAATCCAAGGTGCACTGAATGAACAGAATAATGGTAAAACTGAGGATGAAGCACTGACTAACATAACTATAGACAATATTCACCTCTGTTAGCCTCCACAATACTGGTGTGTGCACACTTCCACTCAGAAAGCTGTGTTTTTTGGTTGGTGGTGATCATCGTATGCACCCTCACACAGTACTCTGCGCCCACATTCAAGTTCTCCAGCATATAACTTAAATGAGTTGTACGGGTCTCTTTGATCTGAAAATGAATATTAAATGGACATAATTTGTAAAAATAAAAAAAAATACATATAAAAAAAAAAATATATATGTATAGAATTTGACACTACAATGAAGACAGGAAAAGGAAAGACAGGGAAAGGAAAGACAGGAAAGACAGGGAAAGGAAAGACAGGGAAAGGAAAGACAGGAAAGACAGGGAAAGGAAGGAAAGACAGGGAAAGGAAAGACAGGGAAAGGAAAGACAGGGAAAGGAAAGACAGGGAAAGGACAGGGAAAGGAAAGACAGGGAAAGGAAAGACAGGAAAGACAGGAAAGGAAAGACAGGAAAGGAAAGACAGGGAAAGGAAAGACAGGGAAAGGAAAGACAGGAAAAGGAAAGACAGGGAAAGGAAAGACAGGGAAAGGAAAGACAGGGAAAGGAAAGACAGGGAAAGGAAAGACAGGGAAAGGAAAGACAGGGAAAGGAAAGACAGGGAAAGGAAAGACAGGGAAAGGAAAGACAGGGAAAGGAAAGACAGGGAAAGGGAAAGACAGGGAAAGGAAAGGCAGGAAAGACAGGAAAGGAAAGGCAGGAAAGACAGGAAAGGAAAGGCAGGAAAGACAGGGAAAGGAAAGACAGGGAAAGGAAAGACAGGGAAAGGAAAGGCAGGAAAGACAGGGAAAGGAAAGACAGGAAAGACAGGGAAAGGAAAGGCAGGAAAGACAGGGAAAGGAAAGGCAGGAAAGACAGGGAAAGGATAGGCAGGAAAGACAGGGAAAGGAAAGACAGGGAAAGGAAAGACAGGGAAAGGAAAGGCAGGAAAGACAGGGAAAGGATAGGCAGGAAAGACAGGGAAAGGATAGGCAGGAAAGACAGGGAAAGGAAAGACAGGGAAAGGAAAGACAGGGAAAGGAAAGACAGGGAAAGGAAAGACAGGGAAAGGAAAGACAGGGAAAGGATAGGCATTGTTGTTTTTTTACCAGAGTCTCTCCTGCTCTCTTCCAGTGGATCTGAAAGGATACGGTGCTCCCATAGACATTTCGAATGGTTTCCATCTCAGGTAGTGTGATGTTGATTACCAGACAATTGCCACATCCTTCCAAAGACAATGTCGGAGGACCAATAACAGCTGTGAAAGATATGATACTGTAGCATCATTTCACAATTAAATATTTTACTTTAATTATTATTATTTTTTAACAACAACATATTATATTACATATTATAAGACACATTGAAATACATGCCTAGAGTGTGTTATGTGATGTCAAAGAATGGCCCTCACACAAACACCTGGTTAAAATCCCTAGCAGAAGTATAGTCATCCACCTATTAGCAAGACAGAATGACCAGCAGACGTACTCTGTGTGAAGGGGGTGAAGGTGATCACGGTCAGGGGCGACTCCAAGAGCTCGTGGGAAGCCTGAACACACAATCTGTATTCTTCTTTGGGGTACTTCAGATCCAGCTTCTGATTTGTCATGTTGGTTTGATGCTGTATCTGTAGGGTCATGTTGTTTTCTCTGTTAGGATAGAAACCAGGAGGTACATTTTTAATGTAGCGAATAAAATTACAAAATAGACCCAGTTAAATTACTTCATTGACAAAATACAGTGAGTTCATTTTGGATTCCAAATCATTATAATTTTGAATCAATGTGGCCCTCAGACCTCAACAAGATATATTCTATCTCAGAGTGGTGTTGTGTAACCACATTTCCAACCAGAAAGTAGTATTTCCTGTTCCATAATGGCTTACGAGTATTTATCCATGCATATATTATATTCCAAAAAGATTGGAAATGTATCTTGATGATTTATCCATATTGGAAATGTATCTTGATGACTTATCCATATTGGAAATTTATCTTGATTATTTATCCATATGTACATTAGATGATGCCCACATTGATCATGTCCAGGGTTATACATATCTGGGTATCTGAATTGACGAAAAAGCTATCTTTCTAAAAAAGCAAATTGCTGAGTTAGTTAAGAAGTCTTTAGGAATAGGGAATGTCTTTCGTTAAATAGCAGAAAACAAATAATTCAGTCTACATTCATTCCGATTTTAGACTACGGCGATATCCTCTATATCGGGTTTTTCCAAACTGGGGAACACACAATGCCGTCAGGGGGTACGCCAAATAAAAATGTGATTCACAGACCAAAAATATTATAATCAAACAGCACATTTTATATTTTTCCAACGGGACTATACATTTGGGCGAGTTTTTTTTTCTCCCCCTCACCTGAGTAGCCTCGTTTCACTGCCGAAAATAAGATAAACCATCTGGCGTAATAACAACACAATCTCAAATACAGGTAGCCTTGTCAAATTATTAACATCCAATCACATTCACCGTTACTCATCCAATCACATTCACCGTTACTCATCCAATCACATTCACCGTTACTCATCCAATCACATTCACCGTTACTCATCCAATCACATTCACCGTTACTCTCTCGATTGAAACCTTCACTCTTGCGCAGACATTTAGAAACTAAACATGACAATTCGAAAAATAAGCCACAGGAGTTTTTTGAGCGAGAATTAAGACGACTTTCGAGTAGTAAGACATGTATAAAAGCAACAGATACCATTAATAAGAAGGGGCTAGAAGTGTCCTATATGGTGAGTTACCGAGTGGCTGGGACAGGGAAGCACCATATTATTGAGGAGGACTTAATTCTTCCTGCTGCCACGGATATGGGCTGGGACAATGCTGGGGGAAAAGGCCCAAAACAACGATACAGACAGTCTCTTCATCAAGCAACACTGTTTCACGACGCATCAGTGACATGGCAGGAGATGTTTTGAAACAATTACTGCTTCGCATACAAGTCAGTGAATTATATGCGTTACAGCTGGATGAGTCAGACGTGGCGGGCCTGGCACAGCTCCTGGTGAGTGTCCATTACGCTTACGTGGGGGTCAATTAAGGAAGACATCCTCTTCTGCAAACCACTGGAAACCAGGACAACAGGAGAGGATATTTTTAAAGTACTGGACAGATTTGTGACATCAAATGGACTTTGGTGGTCAAGATGTGTTGGGATCTGTACTGATGGATCAAAAGCCATGACAGGGAGACATTATTATTACACCTAACGTCTGACACACGTTTACAACCCAGTCATATCAAGTGTCATGGCAATCAGATCTCCATCATTCGTCTAAAGTCCATAAACCTTAACCACAATGCAGTAGTCGAATTATTCAATATGACAAACACAAACAAAATCATGATGATGGGTGATGTAGGTGACAACCTGTGTAAGATCTTGTACATGGTCCCGGGTGGTGTGCCTGGCCCAGGGATCCAGCGGAGAACATGGTGGAAGTTGAGAGAATCGATGGTAACATTGACCGGAGCAGGGAGGGTACACAGGGCTAGGATGGCAAAAGGGGATACAGAGAGGGACTGTATCGTTAAACTCGTAAATTAAGATAGCATACAGTATGTCAGTACAAGACACTATACTGCCCACAGACACAGACTGTTTGTGGGTGTATGTCTGAGAGCAACTAGAGACTTCAGTATCTTATCCCAGCCAAGGTACAGTAAATCGATAACTTGTTACCTAGCCGCCAGTAACCCCACCATGTTATGTAATCAACGGCCAATGGTTCCTTTCTTAATTTGACTATGACAGTTTATTACAAATCAGTCTTCAGTCTAAAAGACAGTATGGTTTGAAGTTTTTACCTTTATTTAACTAGGCAAGTCAGTTAAGAACAAATTCTTATTTTCAATGACGGCCTAGGAACAGTGGGTTAACTGCCTGTTCAGGGGCAGAACGACAGATTTGTACCTTGTCACCTTGGGGATTTGAACTTGCAACCTTCCGGTTACTAGTCCAACCACAAGGCTACCCTGCCGCCCCTGAAATGCATCCGAAAGGTATTGAGAAGTTCAGCAGTAAACACGTTCAGCAGTAAACACGTTCAGCAGTAAACACGTTCAGCAGTAAACACGTTCAGCAGTAAACACGTTCAGCAGTAAACACGTTCAGCAGTAAACACGTTCAGCAGTAAACACGTTCAGCAGTAAACACGCTCAGCAGTAAACACGTTCAGCAGTAAACACGCTCAGCAGTAAACACGTTCAGCAGTAAACACGCTCAGCAGTAAACACTGCTAAGTTGAACCTGTTCATAAACCCATAATAGCAGTGGACAACTTACCATAAAAACACTGCAACATCAAATAAATAGATAGATGGATATATTTCATATCTTTTTTTATTCCTAAAACCTTTTTAAAAAATTATCGAGAGGACTGGTCCATTGTTGGTCAATGTTCTGAAAAACAAAAGACACTTGAATTCAGAAGTGAAAATGAAGTTCTCACTCACACAAAAGGAAAGGTAATGCAGTACTGTGAGGTTTGTTTGGCGTCTATTGCTATAACGATCAGGTTGTGTGATCTAACGTCGGGACAGGTACACAACACTTGACTCAATCTATGCTTACTTTAGGCTACTGTCATGTGTTTATATAAATATGTTGTCTACAACCAGTATGCAACTCTTGAAACGATTAAAAACAACAAACAATTTTAATGAATAAAATAAAATATAGAGATTTGTGTAGTCTTCCAAGTCTACAGTGTTTCTAACAATGACTTCGCTTGTAAAGGGATAACGTTACGCTTGTCCTGCAGGTTTCTTGATCCGAACTAAATGCTGGCATTAATAAATAATTGTACCTGAAGATGTGCCTTCCTTGATGAATCCCTTTCAAAGAACGTGATATTTTCCCCCGTGGGTAAAAGCAGAAGAGAAAATAGACATAAACAGTCTGACCGTGCTGTGAATACGAGCAATTTGTTCGTTTCTTTCGGTCACGTGTGTTTTCCGAACGTCACTAGTTTTCGTGAAATCACGTGATAACCAGGTCGAACGCTCCCAAAAGGCAATGGGGCAAATATGTGTATAACTCAACCAAGATAGACCAGGGCCTGCCATTTGCAATGGGAACAAATGAGTCATATTGAGATGAGATCCTATTCGCCCGTTCTAGCAGAGATCTGCATATTCACGTTAGGGAACCCTACTCGGTGAAGTGCGCGTGTGCAATAACTAAATTCGTCTTTGCGTTTCTTCTAAACAATGCATTTTTTTTTTTACAACTTTGGCAAATGTTAAAGTCTACAAAACGTAGTCCACTTTGTTTACAACAGATTCTAGTTTTGGGAACAGAAAACTGTATTGAGATACAAATGTTTAATCGATGAGAAAATGTGCAGAATGTTGGCCAAAACCCATCTCGTTGCGTCTTCTACCACTGCCGGCCACTGGGCTTCCTCTCACTACCATATTTGGTAGGGAGTTTAAACGCCAAGCGGATGCTTTACATTTATACATCTGGTGAAATATCTGTCTCATTGTTCTATTTGTGGAATGGACTTCTTCTATGGTATATTGACGATCGCACAATTAAATGTGCATCCGGCAACCTGCTGTGCGGGATGGAAACAGGATTCCCCAAAATGGAACAAAATACCAAAAAACAACAAAAAACGAACTAAATCAAACAACTTTTCTGTTAACAAAATAAACCATATGATCCGTACACAGACTCACGGGGAACCTGGGAGGGCGGGCCTTCAGATGTAAGATCCCTAAGTCCCCAAAAACGTTCTGCCGCAATAATGTCCAGTTTCTTATTATTATACTTATTTGAGACTTGTGCCGCACAGTTTATAACTGTGGAAATGAACGCCACAAAATCCACCCTTTTAACGCACAGGCTATCTTTTGGCTGGCAGCAAACATTTACTACAGACTGTGATGCGTCCACAACCACATATTCACTAGCATCACTTATTTTCTCAATTCTGTTAATCGCTTCTGCATAAGAGATTCGATTGACCGCTCTGATTTTTTTGTCACCTCAATCTCCTTCACGTTTACAGGGCACTCCAGGATGTCTGGATTAGTTTATTTTGTAAATATTTTCTTAACTATATTTTCTGAAAACTGCATTGTTCGTTAATAAAGGCTTGAAAATAATCATTTCACGGTAAATTCTGCACTTCACCAGGGCGTAGCCTAACGTGATCAGAAATCTCAACTAGCAAGCAAATCGCAGCAATGAAGAATTGAGTGCGTGCGCGTTCACGCGAATGGGGGATTCTGGCAGGGGTGAGATTTTCGGCACAACACCGGTCCTTGGCGTTATGCCGGAATAGGCGAGACCAAAAAAATTCGCCCCCGCACAAAACTAGAATAGTCCCAGTAAGCATAATGACGTTAAAAGGACGTCTGAAATACTTATTTACAAGACGAAGTTAGGTTAAATTTAGGTTCTGAATGGAAGGTGAAAAGGTATGTTTAAAAGGCATCTTTTCCAGAAAAAAACAACATATTTTATGGATGTTGAAATCAGGTTCATTTTCGGTTCTGAATGAAAGTTGAAAATAAGTAATTTATATACGTCTATGTTTGGGCCAAATCAAGAATGGCCTAGACTGGACATTACATTTACATTTACATTTAAGTCATTTAGCAAACGCTCTTATCCAGAGCGACTTACAAATTGGTGCATACACCTTATGACATCCAGTGGAACAGCCACTTACAATAGTGCATCTAAATCTTTTTAGGGGGGGTGGGGGGGGGGGGTGAGAAGGATTACTTACCCTATCCTAGGTATTCCTTGAAGAGGTGGGGTTTCAGGTGTCTCCGGAAGGTGGTGATTGACTCCGCTGTCCTGGCGTCTTGAGGGAGTTTGTTCCACCATTGGGGGGCCAGAGCAGCGAACAGTTTTGACTGGGCTGAGCGGGAACTGTACTTCCTCAGTGGTAGGGAGGCGAGCAGGCCAGAGGTGGATGAACGCAGTGCCCTTGTTTGGGTGTAGGGCCTGATCAGAGCCTGGAGGTACTGAGGTGCCGTTCCCCTCACAGCTCCGTAGGCAAGCACCATGGTCTTGTAGCGGATGCGAGCTTCAACTGGAAGCCAGTGGAGAGAGCGGAGGAGCGGGGTGACGTGAGAGAACTTGGGAAGGTTGAACACCAGACGGGCTGCGGCGTTCTGGATGAGTTGTAGGGGTTTAATGGCACAGGCAGGAGCCCAGCCAACAGCGAGTTGCAGTAATCAAGACGGGAGATGACAAGTGCCTGGATTAGGACCTGCGCCGCTTCCTGTGTGAGGCAGGGTCGTACTCTGCGGATGTTGTAGAGCATGAACCTACAGGAACGGGACACCGCCTTGATGTTAGTTGAGAACGACAGGGTGTTGTCCAGGATCACGCCAAGGTTCTTAGCGCTCTGGGAGGAGGACACAATGGAGTTGTCAACCGTGATGGCGAGATCATGGAACGGGCAGTCCTTCCCCGGGAGGAAGAGGAGCTCCGTCTTGCTGAGGTTCAGCTTGAGGTGGTGATCCGTCATCCACACTGATATGTCTGCCAGACATGCAGAGATGCGATTCGCCACCTGGTCATCAGAAGGGGGAAAAACAAAAACTAGACAAAGACAAAAACTGAACCTAACATATGATTGGTTCAAATTTGGTCCGGATGAAAAATCTATGTCTGTGGACGTTGAAATCAAGGCCTGTTCGGAACTGCACCAAAAAAAGACATCCTCCTGTGCTAACTGAGGTATAACTTACAGTGTTGCCTAAAATGACATTCTTTATGAATGCCCATCGATGTGGTAAACTTAGATGTCGGCTTGTGCTTACTGGGGTGTGACCTACAATGTCATCCGGCAATGGAATTTTATGAATGCCCATCCATGTGGTAGGCCCACCATTTGTAAAACAGGAAGTTTCATTGGCTTTATTAGTCCTGATTCCTGTGACTAATTCATTTGTCTATTTAAGCTCTGAAATCAGCTACTCAACTTCATCAGGAGTTCTCAAGCCTATTTGCAGTGTGTTTACACATAGTGGGAAATGTAGAAGTATTTGTCTTGTTTCGCTATGATCAGCTTGTCAAACATTGACCGATACAAACTTGAAACCACTGATCATGACAATGGGAGTGAAACTCCTGGACAACAGTTGTGATTTCTCCATTCCATATTGTCCATTTCACTTTGACCTGTCCTGATAGAGAAAGAGAGAGGGGTATAGAGAAAGAGAGAGGGGGATAGAGAAAGAGAGAGGGGGGTAGAGAAAGAGAGAGGGGGATAGAGAAAGAGAGAGGGGGATAGAGAAAGAGAGAGGGGGATAGAGAAAGAGAGAGGGGGATAGAGAAAGAGAGAGGGGTTAGAGAAAGAGAGAGGGGGATAGAGAAAGAGAGAGGGGGATAGAGAAAGAGAGAGGGGGATAGAGAAAGAGAGAGGGGGATAGAGAACGAGAGAGGGGGGTAGAGAAAGAGAGAGGGGGATAGAGAAAGAGAGAGGGGGATAGAGAAAGAGAGAGGGGGATAGAGAAAGAGAGAGGGGGGTAGAGAAAGAGAGAGGGGGATAGAGAAAGAGGGAGGGGGGTAGAGAAAGTGAGAGGGGGATAGAGAAAGAGAGAGGGGGATAGAGAAAGAGAGAGGGGGATAGAGAAAGAGAGAGGGGGATAGAGAAAGAGAGAGGGGGAAGAGAAAGAGAGAGGGGGATAGAGAAAGAGAGAGGGGGAAGAGAAAGAGAGAGGGGGATAGAAAAAGAGAGAGGGGGATAGAGAAAGAGAGAGGGGGAAGAGAAAGAGAGAGGGGGAAGAGAAAGAGAGAGGGGGATAGAGAAATAGAGAGGGGGAAGAGAAAGATAGAGGGGGATAGAGAAAGAGAGAGGGGGAAGAGAAAGAGAGAGGGGGATAGAGAAAGAGAGAGGGGGAAGAGAGAGAGAGAGAGACCTGTTGTTAGGATATGAGTGCCATTTAGGTTCCGGTATTTGATCTGGAGAAACCTGCATGATGTAAAAAGTGTCTGCATCATTATATATATATTTACAGTGCCTTGCGAAAGTATTCGGCCCCCTTGAACTTTGCGACCTTTTGCCACATTTCAGGCTTCAAACATAAAGATATAAAACTGTATTTTTTTGTGAAGAATCAACAACAAGTGGGACACAATCATGAAGTGGAACGACATTTATTGGATATTTAAAACTTTTTTATTAACAAATCAAAAACTGAAAAATTGGGCTTTTTTCTTTCCCTCTCTTCAACATAGGGGGCGGCAGGGTAGCCTAGTGATTAGAGTGTAGAGGCGGCAGGGTAGCCTAGTGGTTAGAGCGTTGGACTAGTAACCGGAAGGTTGCAAGTTCAAACCCCCGAGCTGACAAGGTACAAATCTGTCACTCTGCCCCTGAACAGGCAGTTAACCCACTGTTCCTAGGCTGTCATTGAAAATAAGAATTTGTTCATAACTGACTTGCCTAGTAAAATACACAGCCTTTCAACCCAATAAGCTAATGACAATTTATTACGTCGTATATCCAAAGGCATCTCACCTGCCTCCACTACTAAGACACATACAGATGTTGATTTAAATGCACCAATACATATCATTTAAGCTATATACCAGATTCTGAATCAAAATCTTTGCTGCTGTTCCATAAACTATACACCTGTAAAAAGGAATGGATTTGTGTTGGTGCCCCTCGAAACGTTGAATGTTTTTGTACTTTGCCGTTTGTGTAGCTCCAAGGTGCCCTCTATGGGCCATACACTGACACCT
Source organism: Oncorhynchus keta (assembly GCF_023373465.1). Taxonomy (NCBI): domain Eukaryota; kingdom Metazoa; phylum Chordata; class Actinopteri; order Salmoniformes; family Salmonidae; genus Oncorhynchus; species Oncorhynchus keta. The sequence continues at coordinate 7,220,098 of NC_068454.1, read as the reverse complement.
GTGTGCGCACATCGACACAGAAATAATTGCATTTTAGACATGGTCACTTTTATTGTTTTTTTTAAATAACATAATACTCATATTCAATGGAGTGTGGACAGAGGCCATAACCCACACTCACCTATGTAAACAAATGATTTCTACCTTATAAACCAGTCAATAATCTGCCTTGAACCAAATTATACACAAATAAAAGCCAGCAAACTGTGATAAGTGATGTATTGATGACGTGTACCCAGAGCAATTTATACAGCCAGTCCCCACACCAGAGAGCCTGTACCCAGAGCAATTTATACAGCCAGTCCCCACACCAGAGAGCCTGTACCCAGAGCAATTTATACAGCCAGTCCCCACACCAGAGAGCCTGTACCCAGAGCAATTTATACAGCCAGTCCCCACACCAGAGAGCCTGTACCCAGAGCAATTTATACAGCCAGTCCCCACACCAGAGAGCCCGTACCCAGAGCAATTTATACAGCCAGTCCCAACACCAGAGAGCCTGTACCCAGAGCAATTTATACAGCCAGTCCCAACACCAGAGAGCCTGTACCCAGAGCAATTTATACAGCCAGTCCCAACACCAGAGAGCCTGTACCCAGAGCAATTTATACAGCCAGTCCCAACACCAGAGAGCCTGTACCCAGAGCAATTTATACAGCCAGTCCCAACACCAGAGAGCCTGTACCCAGAGCAATTTATACAGCCAGTCCCAACACCAGAGAGCCTGTACCCAGAGCAATTTATACAGCCAGTCCCCACACCAGAGAGCCTGTACCCAGAGCAATTTATACAGCCAGTCCCAACACCAGAGAGCCTGTACCCAGAGCAATTTATACAGCCAGTCCCCACACCAGAGAGCCTGTACCCAGAGCAATTTATACAGCCAGTCCCAACACCAGAGAGCCTGTACCCAGAGCAATTTATACAGCCAGTCCCAACACCAGAGAGCCTGTACCCAGAGCAATTTATACAGCCAGTCCCAACACCAGAGAGCCTGTACCCAGAGCAATTTATACAGCCAGTCCCAACACCAGAGAGCCTGTACCCAGAGCAATTTATACAGCCAGTCCTCACACCAGAGAGACTGTACCCAGAGCAATTTATACAGCCAGTCCCAACACCAGAGAGCCTGTACTTATCTATATGTGATTTATACAGCCAGTCCCAACACCAGAGAGCCTGTACCCAGAGCAATTTATACAGCCAGTCCCAACACCAGAGAGCCTGTACTTATCTATATGTGATTTATACAGCCAGTCCCAACACCAGAGAGCCTGTACTTATCTATATGTGATTTATACAGCCAGTCCCAACACCAGAGAGCCTGTACTTATCTATATGTGATTTATACAGCCAGTCCCAACACCAGAGAGCCTGTACTTATCTATATGTGATTTTATACAGAGAGCCTGTACTTATCTATATGTGATTTATACAGCCAGTCCCAACACCAGAGAGCCTGTACTTATCTATATGTGATTTATACAGCCAGTCCCAACACCAGAGAGCCTGTACTTATCTATATGTGATTTATACAGCCAGTCCCAACACCAGAGAGCCTGTACTTATCTATATGTGATTTATACAGCCAGTCCCAACACCAGAGAGCCTGTACTTATCTATATGTGATTTATACAGCCAGTCCCAACACCAGAGAGCCTGTACTTATCTATATGTGATTTATACAGCCAGTCCCAACACCAGAGAGCCTGTACTTATCTATATGTGATTTATACAGCCAGTCCCAACACCAGAGAGCCTGTACTTATCTATATGTGATTTATACAGGTTTCTGCAAAGCATACAGTTGAAGTCGAAAGTTTACATACACTTACGTTGTAGTTGTTTTTCAACCACTCCATAAATGTCTTATTATCAAACTATAGTTTTGGCAAGTCGGTTAGGACATCTACTTTGTGCAACGACACAGGTAATTTTTCAAACAATTGTTTACAGACAGATTATTTCACTTATAATTCACTGTATCACAGTTCCAGTGGGTCAGAAGTTTACATACACTAAGTTGACTGTGCCTTGAAACAGCTTGGAAAATTCCAGAATATGATGTCATGGCTTTAGAAGCTTCTGGTAGGCTAATTGACATGATTTGAGTCAATTGGAGGTGTACCTGTGGATGTATTTCAAGGCCTACCTTCAAACTCAGTGCCTCTTTGCTTGACATCATGGAAAAATCTGAATAAATCAGCCAAGACCTCAGAAAAATAATTGTAGACCTCCACAATTCTGGTTCATCCTTGGGAGCAATTTCCAAACGCCTGAAGGTACACGTTCATCTGTACAAACAATAGTACGCAAGTATAAACACCATGGGACCACGCAGCTGTCATACTGCTCAGGAAGGAGACACCTTCTGTCTCCTAGAGATGAACGTACTTTGGTGCAAAAAGTGCAAATCAATCCCAGAACAACAGCAAAGGACCTTGTGAAGATGCTGGAAGAAACATGTACAAAAGTATCTGTATCCACAGTAAAACGAGCCCTATATCGACATAACCTGAAAGGCCGCTCTGCAAGGAAGAAGCCACAGCTCCAAAACTGCTATAAAAAAGCCAGACTACGGTTTGCAACTGCACATGGGGACAAATATCGTACTTTTTGGAGAAATGTCTTCTGGTCTGATGAAACAAAAATATAACTTTTTGGCCATAATGACCATCGTTATGTTTGGAGGAAAAAGGGGGAGGCTTGCAAGCCGAAGAACACCATCCCAAAAATGAAGCACGGGGGTGGCGGCATCATATTGTGGAGGTGCTTTGCTGCATGAGGGACTGGTGCACTTCACAAAATAGATGGCATCATGAGATAGGAAAATTATGTGAATATAATGAAGCAACATCTCAAGACTTCAGTCAGGAAGTTAAAGCTTGGTCGCAAATAGGTCTTCCAAATGGACAATGACCTCAAGCATACTTCCAAAGTTGTGGCAAACTGGCTTGAGGACAAAAAAGTCACGGTATTGAAGTGGCCATCACAAAGGCCTGACCTCAATCCTATAGAAAATTTGTGGGCAGAACTGAAAAAGCGTGTGCGAGCAAGGAGGCCTACAAACCTGACTCAGTTACACCAGCTCTGTTAGGGGGAATGGGACAAAATTCACCCAACTTATTGTGGGAAGCTTATGGAAGGCTACCCGAAACGTTTGACCCAAGTTAAACAATTTAAAGGCAATGCTACCAAATACTAATTGAGTGTATGTAAACTTCTGACCCACTGGGAATGTGATGAAAGAAATAAAAGCTGAAAGAAATCATTCTCTCTACTGTTATTTTGCCATTTCACATTCTTAAAATAAAGTGGTGATCCTAACTGACCTAAAACAGGGAATTTTTACTATGATTAAATGTCAGGAATTGTGATAAACTCAGTTTAAATGTATTTGGCTAAGGTGTATGTAAACTTCAATCTTCAACTGTATATACCTTCAAAAAATATCCTGATATGATACAGTGAAGAAAAAAAGTGCTTGAATCAAAAGGTGCTTTAAAATCAAAGTAGCAACACTAGTTAATAATAAACATGACATGATACACAAGCACCCATCTCCTGCTACGGAGGCTCATGGATCGTTCTGCCCGGATTGTGAGTGACTGAGATATACTTTAGGGTGCAGACAGTGAGCGTGAGGAGCGACACATTTTGTGACGACCTAGCCTAAATGTTTAATCCACAGTAAATGGTTCCCCAGAGGTGTGACCTAAATTCTCCAAATGGGAAGCACTAGCGTCAGGTTTCTGTCTCTACAGAGAGAGCCTGAGCTTGAGAGATTGTATCCGAGATGTGTTTGGTCCTGATTAACATGACATAGGAAATGTTTTAATATTCCACTGGAATATTTCACTAATGCTATATAACCGAATGTGTAGAATTAGAGACCATATTCAGCACTGCCAGCTCTCTTAAATACATCGATGTGGTTGTGATCTGATGCGTCTGCATGTTGTAGTGTCATGTCATTGTAGAATAATCCAGGAAACTTCATTTCCCAACTGTCATTAGTGAGTGTGTTCTGGAGTGACCTAATCTAGAAAATACCCACCATTGCTCACCACAGGGCAGGCAGAGGAACTGAAGCGTCACGTCACCCATCTTCAACAATTATTTACAAGACGTATATAAGAATATGCATGTACACTTGCACGCCTAGGCACACACACACGCAGAACAGAAGTGTTGGCTGCAGTCGGTTTGTGAGGGTGGTTTTAGATTAATGATATGACTATGTCTCTCTCCGGATGTCAGCTGAAAATAAAACATGTGCTATTTGTTATTTGAGTTGGAGATCAGAAAATATTTCCTAACACCTCTTGTGATGTTCCTTCTTCCCCCTCTTATTATTATTATTTTTTAAACCAAGGGTAAGATTTATTAACTTTTACTAACATGGTCTAATCCCTGGCCAGGGTACTACTTAAAAACTAAAAGGGTACAGACATGCTCATTCTAGAACATGAGCAGAATGACATATTGTGGACCATAGGGGTGAGACCAAGGCCGTTCCAGGACAAGCCTGTATTCTAGAACAACAGAAACACAGTGATGTAATCAATCCAGCATGGGCCGGACGGACCCAGTCACCAGAACACACCAGTCCAAAAGGCTTCTACGTCAGCTTCATCTTGAATTACAAAACCCAACCAAGTCCAGCTTAAGGTGGGTCCACAACCGTACAGTTCCACTAAGAACAGTCACATGACCTGACTATCCATTAGGGTTCCAACCAGGAAGACCCATTTATAGGGGAGCCATGGTAACCTGCTTCAAAACAACATGCCTTAATAGGCCATCTGCACCGAATAACTGAAGAAAAGAGCAGCTGGCAAAGCTAACTGTCAGATAGCATTCATAACAGCAGGCCTATAAGCTAACTGTCTGATAGCATTCATAACAGCAGGCCTACAAGCTAACTTTCTGATAGCATTCATAACAGCAGGCCTACAAGCTAACTTTCTGATAGCATTCATAACAGCAGGCCTACAAGCTAACTTTCTGATAGCATTCATAACAGCAGGCCTACAAGCTAACTATCTGATAGCATTCATAACAGCAGGCCTACAAGCTAACTGTCTGATAGCATTCATAACAGCAGGCCTACAAGCTAACTATCTGATAGCATTCATAACAGCAGGCCTACAAGCTTTCTGTTAGTCTTTAGAGCAGCAGACGGATGCCGTCCTTGTCTTGTTCTCTGTCTCGTTCTCAAGTCTCTTTCCATCTCTTATTCTCTGCCTTGCTCTTGCATTGATACTGCAAGATGCCTCCTTCTTCTTCTCAGAGATGGTTGTCTTGTCTTGTCCAGAGTCTTCTTGTGGATATTGGAATAGTGTTTTCTGCAGCGTAGAAACGCACTATATAGAAACAAATTGAAAAGCAGCATAGCTCTCTGCACATCAAGTCCATTCAGTAACATCAGGGTGAATGGAGCTCTTGCACTTACCACTTCAGTGTTATCCATCCAGCCCAGTCTAGTTTCCATAGATCTATTTAGCTGAGGGACTGACCCAGCCCTGCTCTCTGCTCAGAGCCTACAGGTCTAGTAGATGAAGGTGAAGAGGCAGTCCTGTTGGGGGTCTGGGGGCTGGTCCAGAGGGGTGGAAGGGTACAGGGGCAGGTGGGGGAAGTACTGGGAGAGGGTGGGCATGGGAGGGGCGCTCACACTGTAGGCCTTTAGGGACGATAAGCCATTAAGCAATGCTACATCCAGGAAGGAGACATGAAGGATAGACGAGGGGTCAGTGGAGGCTAGGGAGCCCATCACGTCTATATCCTCAGTCCCAGAGGCGATTGTGAGGACCTGCTCCGGGTGTGGGGCACCCTGGGCAGCGCTGTGGACCCTCAGCCTACGGAGACCGAACAGGGCCAGGTACTGGGTGGGGATGTCTAGGGACCCGGGTCCACAGTAGGACAGGCGCAGGTCTGGCACCACACTCCCATTCAGTAGCTCTGTGAGGACCCAAGGCTCTCTGAGCCACATGGTCAAGCTACCCTGCTCCCTCAGGCCCCCAGGGGTCAGCTCTGAGTGCGACATGGTGCGGCAGCTGCACATCAGGTTTGCCAACGCCTCGTCACAGTCCTGGATGTGGGTGGAGCAGCTGCATTTCCGCAGGCTGTTGCCGTGGGCGGCACTGTTGAAGAGCAGGGTGCTGTTGCCGGGGCCCGTGTTCGAGGTGACGGTCGTGGGGACGAGTAGAACCCACAGAGTCCACAGTAGCCACGGCAACAGGGCAGGAGGGATGCGACAAGAGGAGGCCCTGTTTAGAGACATCTCCACGGAAACCAAATGGACTACATCTTCACCGAGTGGATATCCTGAAGCCTGTAAGCAAATCTGTAGGATGGGAGGTGAAAGTTATGCAGATTTTTAAACAGCAAAGTGTACTTTGAGATAGATTTCAACCTAATATAGACACCAAGACAAATCCTACCAGTGGGAAAAATGTGTCAGATAGCCTTCTGCCTCTGTCACAGAAGAACTCAATCATACTCACTCGCTCAGAATGGCACATGATAAATAGCTGTTCTGTCCTACAGTAACCTAGCTGCTTCTTATTTAAAATGTCAGTTTATTGGTTGGAGGTCCGTGAGAGACAGCCAGCTGAATTCAGCTCTTTATTTCCAGGCGCCCGTAATTTAGCTAATTTTTTTTTGTTGCTCTCCAACTTTATTGGGGAGAGGTCCTTCAGGCCTTGGGCTACTGCGGATGGCATACGACTGTCTATAAAAATGGCTGCACCGTGCAGCGGTAAAGGCAGAGGCCAGCCACATTAAAACTGTCAGGGAAAATAAAAAACACTGCCTCTTTCTTTCCCCATCGAGGAGCAGAGGAAAGGTGGGATGAATAAAGGACTTCCAGAATAACTTTTTCCCTCTTTTTGTTTTTAAAGGAGGGTACTTTCCGATGTTGTGATTGGCATCACAGTTGGACAAAATGTACTTAGTTGTCTGAAACATGTCTGAAAAAAAATAGAAGGATGGCTCTGGTCACAAAGAATCCTATTTATTTATCTCTTATATAACCAGCATATAGCGCTGATGATAGTCTGCCAGTCTGGCACTGTAGTGGCAACTGAAGCTATGTAAGAGGATATGTTTGGTTGAAAACCCAGACTAACAGAGGATTCGGCTATGTAGATCCCCACTCCTCAGCCTAGCATCAAACATCTCTTATCCATCACAAAACATCAAGACATTCTCAGTCTTTAAACGGAATATACCATAGACCTTAAACCTAAACTAGAAGCTCAGCAGCCATGTCTCCATACAACATGGTGTCAACTTACTCCCACTCTGTGTTAAGGTGTGTGACTGATCCATGTAGCCTCTGTATCCTTCAGTCACCGGATCCCTGCTAAGTACACAGACCACAGCCCAGTCGACATTACCGGAGCCCAAGCTCTACAGACTACTGTTCTGTTCCATTCCTATACAGACCACAGCCATGACTCACAGGGCTGCATTACTATAGAGCTCGGTGCAGCTTTATAGACTACTGTTCTGTTCCCTTCCTTCCCACTCCTTTACTGTCCCAGTCCAACTTATCCCCCTCACTTTGTGTCACACCAAACTTTGCCTCTCCCTCTGTCTCTCTCCCTTGCTCCCTTCCACTCCCTTCATTAGCTTCAAGCTCCAGCTGCTGGGCCGGATGCTGAAGGAAAGGGAGACGGGGAGGGAGAGAGAGAGAGGAAGGTGGCTGCTGTTCCAGTCAGCTATGAGGAGCGGCGCAGGGCATTCCTCTGACATCATGTTCCGCATGCGGCCGCAAGCACCCAACCGAATGCTCCCTCTCTTTCTCTTTCTCTGCCTCTCCAAATCATCCCTTTCTCCCTCTCCCCCTCTCCAAATCATCCCTTTCTCCCTCTCTGCGTCTCCAAATCATCCCTTTCTCCCTCTCTGCCTCTCCAAATCATCCCTTTCTCCCTCTCCAAATCATCCCTCTCTCCCTCTCCAAAATCATCCCTTTCTCCCTCTCTGCGTCTCCAAATCATCCCTTTCTCCCTCTCTGCGTCTCCAAATCATCCCTTTCTCCCTCTCTGCCTCTCCAAATCATCCCTTTCTCCCTCTCTCCCTCTCCAAATCATCCCTTTCTCTCCCTGCCTCTCCAAAATCATCCCTCTCTCCCTCTCCAAATCATCCCTCTCTCCCTCTCCAAATCATCCCTCTCTCCCTCTCCAAATCATCCCTCTCTCCCTCTCCAAATCATCCCTCTCTCCCTCTCCAAATCATCCCTCTCTCCCTCTCCAAATCCTCTCTCTCCTTCTTCTTCGAAATCCCATTTTCTGTCTGAGACTGTCACGTACACACACACACACACACACACACACACACACACACACACACACACACACACACACACACACACACACACACACACACACACACACACACACACACACACACACACACACACACACACACACACACACACACACACACACACACACGATAAATGAGACGAATTGGCTTGATTATTAAAAGTATGGCTACTTACAGGGAAGAGCGCAGGCAGCAGTCAGGGAGGCATGTGCTTCTCAGACGTTATGATTCAGCTCCGCTCCAGACGCAGCAACTTAGCCTTCCCCATCTGTTGGCAGACACAGTGGAACTCCTCACCCGTCTAGCAGATGCAAGGGGGAGAAACAGTCAGCCCAGAGAGAGGCAGAGAGAGCTGGGAAGAGTGAGAGAAGGAGAGGAGAAAGACAGACTTACTCTCTGAACATGGGATAGCACGGACAGTCTTCGGTGATGATGACACAGGACACAAATAATCTGCCCATTTTCTCCTCATGTCACTCGCTTTCATTCCCTCTCTCTTTTCTTTCTTCCCTCCCTCTTCCTCCCCCCCTCCCTCTCTTATTTCCCTCCCTCCCTCTCTTATGTCACTCCCTTCCTCTCTTATTTCCCTCCCTCTCTTATTTCCCTCCCTCCCTCTCTTATTTCCCTCCCTCCCTCTCTTATTTCACACCCTCCCTCTCTTATTTCACTCCCCCCCTCTCTTATTTCACTCCCTCCCTCTCTTATTTCACTCCCTCCCTCTTGTCGATGTTCCTCAAGCTGCCATCTGCTGGTAGAATATAATACGCCTACTACTGAACAAATATTTTACCATTCAGACTAATACAGACTACTTACACTATTAAAATTGCAGTATTCAAGATCATATCTATCAAATCATGTTATTTGAATACCAAACAATTAATCTGAAATGTCGTCCTACAATGCTAGACCTCATGTGGCTGGAGTGTTTCAGCAGTTCCTGCAAGAGGAAGGCATTGATGCTCTGGACTGGCCCGCCCGTTCCCCAGACCTGAATCCAATTGAGCACATCTGGGACATCATGTCTCGCTCCATCCACCAACGCCACGTTGCACCACAGACTGTCCAGGAGTTGGTGGATGCTTTAGTCCAGGTCTGGGAGGAGATCCCTCAGGAGACCATCCACCACCTCATCAGGAGCATGCCCAGGCGTTGTAGGGAGGTCATACAGGCACGTGGAGGTCAGACACACTACTGAGCCTCATTTGGACTTGTTTTAAGGACATTACATCAAAGTTGGATCAGTCTGTAGTGTGGTTTTCCACTTTAATTTTGATTTTGAGTGTGACTCCAAATCCAGACCTCCATGGGTTGATAAATTTGATTTCCATTGATCATTTTTGTGTGATTTTGTTGTCAGCACATTCAACTATGTAAAGAAAAAAAGTATTCAATAAGAATATTTCATTCGTTCAGATCTAGGATGTGTTATTTTAGTGTTCCCTTTAGTTTTTTGAGCAGTGTAGATCAAAATAATATAAATAATATGTACAGTTTAAGTAACAAGAAAATATTTCCCACAGAGCAAGACACATGACATTTAACTCATGTTAATGTAACAGTATAACTTTAGACCGTCCCCTCGCCCATACCCGGGCGTGAACCAGGGACCCTCTGCACACATCAACAACAGTCACCCACAAAGCATCGTTACCCATCGCTCCACAAAAGCCACGGGGAAGCCAAGGGGAACCACTACTTCAAGGTCTCAGAGCAAGTGACATCACCAATTGAAACGCTATTTAGTGCACACCACGGCTAACTAAGCTAGCCGTTTCACATCCGTTACACTCACCCCCCTTTTGACCTCCTCCTTTTTCCACAGCAACCAGTGATCCGGGTCACGGCACCAATGTAACAGTATAACTTTAGACTGTCCCCTCGCCCCTACCCGGGTGTGAACCAGGGACCCTCTGCACACATCAACAACAGTCACCCACGAAGCATCATTACCCATCGCTCCACAAAAGTCACGGCCCTTGCAGAGCAAGGGGTAGTACTACTTCAAGGTCTCAGAGCAAGTGACGTCACCGATTGAAACGCTATTTAGCGTGCACCGCCGCTAACTAAGCTAGCCATTTCACATCCGTTACATTAACATTGCTGTCTCTTTGCTCAATGTGAGGGCCAAGGCCAGTGGTAAGCAACCCTGTTCCTGGAGTGTCGAAGGTACTGAAGGATTTTGTTTCAACTAGGCACCACACCTGACTAACTGAGCTAATTGATCAGTTCAGAGATAAATTCAACACACCTGGTCTTCCAGGTTGGTTAAATGAAAAACAGGAAAGGCCTGAGGCAGTCTAGAGTTGTGTTTGAATACTGGTGTGACCACTATCTGCCCCGTGCAGCGTCACATCTCCTTTGCATAGAGTTGGGCCTCTATAAAAAACACACAATCCTGTGGCCCAGTGGGTGATGTGGCTGAATCTCAGGAGCTCCAGTGCCCCACAGGATTCTGGGATGATGGATTCACTGAGACCCCCAAAGAGTTCCAGATTGACATCAACTTTGTACTGCATGTGTGTGTGTGAGTGCACACATGTGTATACACCAAACTCAACCTCCCCCCAAAAAACACAAACTCAGAACAGTTCTGGGACACTGTAAAGTCCATGGAAAATAAGAACACCTCCTCCCAGCTGCCCACTGCACTGAAGATAGGAAACACTGTCACCACAGATAAATCCACTATAATTGAGAATTTCAATAAGCATTTTTCTACGGCTGGCCATGCTTTCCACCTGGCTACCCCTACCCCGGTCAACAGCACTGCACCCCCCACAGCAACTCGCCGAAGCCTTCCCCATTTCTCCTTCTCCCAAATCCATTCAGCTGATGTTCTGAAAGAGCTGCAAAATCTGGACCCCTATTACTAGGGGAGGCAACCTCTGTTCAACCTCTCTTTCGTGTCGTCTGAGATTCCCAAACATTGGAAAGCAGCTACGGTCATCCCCCTCTTCAAAGGGGGGGACACTCTTGACCCAAACTGCTACAGACCTATATTTATCCTACCCTGCCTTTCTAAGGTCTTCGAAAGCCAAGTCAACAAACAGATTACGGACCATTTTGAATCCCACCATACCTTCTCCGCTATGCAATCTGGTTTCAGAGCTGATCATGGGTGCACCTCAGCCATGCTCAAGGTCCTAAACGATATATCTTAACCGCCATTGATAAGAAACAATACTGTGCAGCCGTATTCATTGACCTGGCCAAGGCTTTCGACTCTGTCAATCACCACATCCTCATCGGCAGACTCGATAGCCTTGGTTTCGCAAATGATTGCCTCGCTTGGTTCACCAACTACTTCTCTGATAGAGTTCAGTGTGTCAAATCGGAGGGCCTGTTGTCCGGGCCTCTGGCAGTCTCTATGGGGGTGCCACAGGGTTCAATTCTTGGACCGACTCTCTTCTCTGTATACATCAATGATGTCGCTCTTGCTGCTGGTGAGTCTCTGATCCACCTCTACGCCGATGACACCATTCTGTATACTTCTGGCCCTTCTTTGGACACTGTGTTAACAACCCTCCAGACGAGCTTCAATGCCATACAATTCTCCTGGCCTCCAATTGCTCTTAAATACATGTAAAACTAAATGCATGCTCTTCAACCGATCGCTGCCTGCACCTGCCCGCCCGTCCAACATCACTACTCTGGACAGTTCTGACTTAGGTATTTGTAGTACAATGCTCTGAATTTACGAGCGCACTCTGGCACTTCAGATTGAATTTAAGAACACACCCGAAGACATAAAATGTCTAACTAGTTATTTGTTATGCTAACTAGCTAGCAAGAGGTTGCCTTAGCAACAGCATCAACTTCTGGGAGACAGGCGAAGAGCTCGTGAACTCAACTGAAAGGATATTGTTAGTTTACAGACTTCTAAAATGAACTAATTTTATACTATATACACTCATTCAGTATATACAGTATGTTAGTATGGGTATTCAAACACAGGTTAGGACATTCTGGGATGGCAGGGTAGCCTAGGGGTTAGAACATTGGATTAAAAGCTGGAAGGTTGTACATTCAAATCCCTGAGCTGACAAGGTAAACATCTGTTGTTCTGCACCTGAACAAGGCAGTTAACCCACTGTTCCTAGCCCGTCATTGAAAATAAGAATTTGTTCTTAACTGACTTGCCCAGTTAAATAAAATACATTTTGGGAACCTTTAAAGTACAGACTATGTGTTCTGGGAACGTTCTTGCAACATTTTTTGTGTTCTGAGAACAGAATCAATCTTGGTTTGCTGGGAGGTTGGAAGAATAACAGCCAGGGGAAAGAGATGGAGAGAGATTAGCGTATTCTTTCAATCTAAAGTCTTAATTGCGGTCCTTTCTACTGTTTGTTCACTACTGCGTGTTCCTACTGCTCTTCACAAAGCACATGGCATAAGCAATAAACAGCCTACTGCAATAACCTACATATAATATAGCCTGTAATTCAATTACTGCAACGTTTCCAATGATTTTCAAAGTCGTTCAGATACTGTTTCCCCCCCTTCATCTTGGCCTTTGACCCAGTTCTGGATTGATCCCCAGGAGACTTCTCGTTGAATCTTGAATCAGCCCTCACCTGAAAAAATTATTATCTCAGGGCTACCAATGGCCGGTTGAATCAGCCCTCAGCTGAAAAAATTATTAGCTCAGGGCTACCAATGGCCGGTTGAATCAGCCCTCAGCTGAAAAAAGAATTTAAAGACAACAGATCACTTCATAAGATGTCACAAAAGAAGATAATTTGGTCATTAAGCAGCGTCTGTAATCACAACATCTCAGAGTAGGACCCTCTAATTATTGGGACTGCAAAGCATTTTTTCCCCCTTCTGGCTCTGTACTCTAGCACTTTGCATTTGAATTGATACAAAGTGAAGACCGTCAGTATTTCCATCATTATCGGGTGAACCGTTTAGAAATTACAGCCCTTTGTGTACATAGTCCCCCCATTTTAGGAGACCAAAAGTATTTGGGCAAATTCAAATAAAGTAAAGTCTTTGATCCCATATTCATAGCACGCAATGACTACATCAAGCTTCTGACTCTACAAATGTGTTGGCTGCATTTGCTGTTTATTTTGGTTGCGTTTCAGATTATTTTGTGCCAATAGAAATTAATGTATAACGTATAGTGTCATTTTGGAGCCACTTTATTGTAAATAAGAATATAATGTTTCTTAACACTTCTACATTAATGTGGATGCTATCATGGTTACGGATAAACCGGAATTAATTGTGAATAATGATGAGTTAGAAATGTACAGACAGAGGCACGAATATTATACCCCCCAAGACATGCTAACCTCTTAAGATTATTTTAGTGCTACGATGTTTGAGAAACTCAGTACAGAACGTTAAGCTGAATTTTCTAAAAAAGCTAGTCCAACGTTACAGCGCTTACCATGCGACCCTGGCTGTAGCCAGCTAGCTAACTTTACCCAATGTTAACGTTGCTGTAACGTTAGTAGTGAGCACACCAGCAGCAACAACCTTATGATAGCCAGCAGGTCTATATAGTTAGGCCAGTGAAATTGTTTATGATGAGGTGTTCAACATTGAGAATTTAAAATCTGAGTGAATCAAAGTTAGCTAGCCTAGCTTAGTAACTAGCTAAACTTAGCCACCTATACGGCAACTAACCGTCCAGGCAATAACACAATAAATATTACGGAGCTAGGTTATATGCCAATAAATTACTTTACAGCAACTATCGTAGAACAGTTTAGCTAGATGTGTTCTACATTTTAATGTCAGGGCACAACTTTGTATTGAACCAACGTTTACTAACTAGATATTTTTAATTATATTTTAGCATAACATTATATGTCCAGTAGCTGTCAAAAAACATATACTGGGGTACTGAACTACTAGGCTCATTCACAGCAGTATGTGGAGCTTTACATAGTCCGGATGTATAGTGCCAGTTTCATGTGAACAGGGACATCGGCTGCAGGCACCATCTTCCCCCAGAAAGTAACAAGGTCACAATCACCAGCCTGCTCCTTCAAAGACACATTTTCTTGCAGCTCAATCAACTCCATCTGCAGTGAGGCAACATCTACCCATCTGAAGATCTGTTTTGCTTCTTCTGACAACTCACATTTGTGACCAAGAAGGGGTTCTGGATGAGCAGCAGCAGCAGTTCTCCTCCAACAGTGACGTCATCAAAGCGAGCCTTGAAGCTATCCATTCGTTTTGGATGAAATCGACATGGTTGGGCAACATCTTTGTCTCCATCCGTTTGCACCAGAAGATTGGCATGTTTTCCCTGGGGATTCTTAAAAAGCAAACATTTCTGGAAAGCCTTGAACTGCTGTGTCGTCCCATCCCTGCAGCTTAACACTCAGTGGATAAAGGTGTGATGTAATGTCTGTCACACTGTGTCGTCCAGTCCCTGCAGCTTAACACTCAGTGGATAAAAGTGTGATGTAATGTCTGTCACACTGTGTCGTCCCATCCCTGCAGCTTAACACTCAGTGGATAAAGGTGTGATGTAATGTCTGTCACACTGTGTCGTCCCATCCCTGCAGCTTAACACTCAGTGGATAAAGGTGTGATGTAATGTCTGTCACACTGTGTCGTCCCATCCCTGCAGCTTAACACTCAGTGGATAAAAGTGTGATGTAATGTCTGTCACACTGTGTCGTCCAGTCCCTGCAGCTTAACACTCAGTGGATAAAGGTGTGATGTAATGTCTGTCACACTGTGTCGTCCCATCCCTGCAGCTTAACACTCAGTGGGTTAAGGTGTGATGTATTGTCTGTCACATTGTGTCGTCCAGTCCCTGCAGCTTAACACTCAATGGATAAAGGTGTGATGTAATGTCTGTCACACTGTGTCGTCCAGTCCCTGCAGCTTAACACTCAGTGGATAAAGGTGTGATGTAATGTCTGTCACACTGTGTCGTCCAGTCCCTGCAGCTTAACACTCAATGGATAAAGGTGTGATGTAATGTCTGTCACACTGTGTCGTCCAGTCCCTGCAGCTTAACACTCAGTGGATAAAGGTGTGATGTAATGTCTGTCACACTGTGTCGTCCAGTCCCTGCAGCTTAACACTCAGTGGATAAAGGTGTGATGTAATGTCTGTCACACTGTGTCGTCCCATCCCTGCAGCTTAACACTCAGTGGATAAAAGTGTGATGTAATGTCTGTCACACTGTGTCGTCCAGTCCCTGCAGCTTAACACTCAGTGGATAAAGGTGTGATGTAATGTCTGTCACACTGTGTCGTCCAGTCCCTGCAGCTTAACACTCAGTGGATAAAGGTGTGATGTAATGTCTGTCACACTGTGTCGTCCAGTCCCTGCAGCTTAACACTCAATGGATAAAGGTGTGATGTAATGTCTGTCACACTGTGTCGTCCAGTCCCTGCAGCTTAACACTCAGTGGATAAAGGTGTGATGTAATGTCTGTCACACTGTGTCGTCCAGTCCCTGCAGCTTAACACTCAATGGATAAAGGTGTGATGTAATGTCTGTCACACTGTGTCGTCCAGTCCCTGCAGCTTAACACTCAGTGGATAAAGGTGTGATGTAATGTCTGTCACACTGTGTCGTCCAGTCCCTGCAGCTTAACACTCAGTGGATAAAGGTGTGATGTAATGTCTGTCACACTGTGTCGTCCAGTCCCTGCAGCTTAACACTCAATGGATAAAAGTGTGATGTAATGTCTGTCACACTGTGTCGTCCAGTCCCTGCAGCTTAACACTCAATGGATAAAAGTGTGATGTAATGTCTGTCACACTGTGTCGTCCAGTCCCTGCAGCTTAACACTCAGTGGATAAAGGTGTGATGTAATGTCTGTCACACTGTGTCATCCAGTCCCTGCAGCTTAACACTCAATGGATAAAGGTGTGATGTAATGTCTGTCACACTGTGTCGTCCAGTCCCTGCAGCTTAACACTCAGTGGATAAAGGTGTGATGTAATGTCTGTCACACTGTGTCGTCCAGTCCCTGCAGCTTAACACTCAGTGGATAAAGGTGTGATGTAATGTCTGTCACACTGTGTCGTCCAGTCCCTGCAGCTTAACACTCAATGGATAAAGGTGTGATGTAATGTCTGTCACACTGTGTCGTCCAGTCCCTGCAGCTTAACACTCAATGGATAAAGGTGTGATGTAATGTCTGTCACACTGTGTCGTCCAGTCCCTGCAGCTTAACACTCAATGGATAAAGGTGTGATGTAATGTCTGTCACACTGTGTCGTCCAGTCCCTGCAGCTTAACACTCAATGGATAAAGGTGTGATGTAATGTCTGTCACACTGTGTCGTCCAGTCCCTGCAGCTTAACACTCAATGGATAAAGGTGTGATGTAATGTCTGTCACACTGTGTCGTCCAGTCCCTGCAGCTTAACACTCAATGGATAAAGGTGTGATGTAATGTCTGTCACACTGTGTCGTCCAGTCCCTGCAGCTTAACACTCAATGGATAAAGGTGTGATGTAATGTCTGTCACACTGTGTCGTCCAGTCCCTGCAGCTTAACACTCAGTGGATAAAGGTGTGATGTAATGTCTGTCACACTGTGTCGTCCAGTCCCTGCAGCTTAACACTCAATGGATAAAGGTGTGATGTAATGTCTGTCACACTGTGTCGTCCAGTCCCTGCAGCTTAACACTCAGTGGATAAAGGTGTGATGTAATGTCTGTCACACTGTGTCGTCCAGTCCCTGCAGCTTAACACTCAGTGGATAAAGGTGTGATGTAATGTCTGTCACACTGTGTCGTCCAGTCCCTGCAGCTTAACACTCAGTGGATAAAGGTGTGATGTAATGTCTGTCACACTGTGTCGTCCAGTCCCTGCAGCTTAACACTCATTGGATAAAGGTGTGATGTAATGTCTGTCACACTGTGTCGTCCAGTCCCTGCAGCTTAACACTCAGTGGATAAAGGTGTGATGTAATGTCTGTCACACTGTGTCGTCCAGTCCCTGCAGCTTAACACTCAATGGATAAAGGTGTGATGTAATGTCTGTCACACTGTGTCGTCCAGTCCCTGCAGCTTAACACTCAGTGGATAAAGGTGTGATGTAATGTCTGTCACACTGTGTCGTCCAGTCCCTGCAGCTTAACACTCAGTGGATAAAGGTGTGATGTAATGTCTGTCACACTGTGTCGTCCAGTCCCTGCAGCTTAACACTCAATGGATAAAAGTGTGATGTCACACTGTGTCTCCAGTCAGCACTGATGTCGTCACACCAGTCCCTGCAGCTTAACACTCAATGGATAAAAGTGTGATGTAATGTCTGTCACACTGTGTCGTCCAGTCCCTGCAGCTTAACACTCAGTGGATAAAGGTGTGATGTAATGTCTGTCACACTGTGTCATCCAGTCCCTGCAGCTTAACACTCAATGGATAAAGGTGTGATGTAATGTCTGTCACACTGTGTCGTCCAGTCCCTGCAGCTTAACACTCAGTGGATAAAGGTGTGATGTAATGTCTGTCACACTGTGTCGTCCAGTCCCTGCAGCTTAACACTCAGTGGATAAAGGTGTGATGTAATGTCTGTCACACTGTGTCGTCCAGTCCCTGCAGCTTAACACTCAGTGGATAAAGGTGTGATGTAATGTCTGTCACACTGTGTCGTCCCATCCCTGCAGCTTAACACTCAGTGGATAAAAGTGTGATGTAATGTCTGTCACACTGTGTCGTCCAGTCCCTGCAGCTTAACACTCAGTGGATAAAGGTGTGATGTAATGTCTGTCACACTGTGTCGTCCCATCCCTGCAGCTTAACACTCAGTGGATAAAGGTGTGATGTATTGTCTGTCACATTGTGTCGTCCAGTCCCTGCAGCTTAACACTCAGTGGATAAAGGTATGATGTAATGTCTGTCACACTGTGTCGTCCAGTCCCTGCAGCTTAACACTCAATGGATAAAGGTGTGATGTAATGTCTGTCACACTGTGTCGTCCAGTCCCTGCAGCTTAACACTCAGTGGATAAAGGTGTGATGTAATGTCTGTCACACTGTGTCGTCCAGTCCCTGCAGCTTAACACTCAATGGATAAAGGTGTGATGTAATGTCTGTCACACTGTGTCGTCCAGTCCCTGCAGCTTAACACTCAGTGGATAAAGGTGTGATGTAATGTCTGTCACACTGTGTCGTCCAGTCCCTGCAGCTTAACACTCAGTGGATAAAGGTGTGATGTAATGTCTGTCACACTGTGTCGTCCAGTCCCTGCAGCTTAACACTCAATGGATAAAAGTGTGATGTAATGTCTGTCACACTGTGTCGTCCAGTCCCTGCAGCTTAACACTCAGTGGATAAAAGTGTGATGTAATGTCTGTCACACTGTGTCGTCCAGTCCCTGCAGCTTAACACTCAGTGGATAAAGGTGTGATGTAATGTCTGTCACACTGTGTCATCCAGTCCCTGCAGCTTAACACTCAATGGATAAAGGTGTGATGTAATGTCTGTCACACTGTGTCGTCCAGTCCCTGCAGCTTAACACTCAGTGGATAAAGGTGTGATGTAATGTCTGTCACACTGTGTCGTCCAGTCCCTGCAGCTTAACACTCAGTGGATAAAGGTGTGATGTAATGTCTGTCACACTGTGTCGTCCAGTCCCTGCAGCTTAACACTCAATGGATAAAGGTGTGATGTAATGTCTGTCACACTGTGTCGTCCAGTCCCTGCAGCTTAACACTCAATGGATAAAGGTGTGATGTAATGTCTGTCACACTGTGTCGTCCAGTCCCTGCAGCTTAACACTCAATGGATAAAGGTGTGATGTAATGTCTGTCACACTGTGTCGTCCAGTCCCTGCAGCTTAACACTCAATGGATAAAGGTGTGATGTAATGTCTGTCACACTGTGTCGTCCAGTCCCTGCAGCTTAACACTCAATGGATAAAGGTGTGATGTAATGTCTGTCACACTGTGTCGTCCAGTCCCTGCAGCTTAACACTCAATGGATAAAGGTGTGATGTAATGTCTGTCACACTGTGTCGTCCAGTCCCTGCAGCTTAACACTCAATGGATAAAGGTGTGATGTAATGTCTGTCACACTGTGTCGTCCAGTCCCTGCAGCTTAACACTCAGTGGATAAAGGTGTGATGTAATGTCTGTCACACTGTGTCGTCCAGTCCCTGCAGCTTAACACTCAATGGATAAAGGTGTGATGTAATGTCTGTCACACTGTGTCGTCCAGTCCCTGCAGCTTAACACTCAGTGGATAAAGGTGTGATGTAATGTCTGTCACACTGTGTCGTCCAGTCCCTGCAGCTTAACACTCAGTGGATAAAGGTGTGATGTAATGTCTGTCACACTGTGTCGTCCAGTCCCTGCAGCTTAACACTCAGTGGATAAAGGTGTGATGTAATGTCTGTCACACTGTGTCGTCCAGTCCCTGCAGCTTAACACTCATTGGATAAAGGTGTGATGTAATGTCTGTCACACTGTGTCGTCCAGTCCCTGCAGCTTAACACTCAGTGGATAAAGGTGTGATGTAATGTCTGTCACACTGTGTCGTCCAGTCCCTGCAGCTTAACACTCAATGGATAAAGGTGTGATGTAATGTCTGTCACACTGTGTCGTCCAGTCCCTGCAGCTTAACACTCAGTGGATAAAGGTGTGATGTAATGTCTGTCACACTGTGTCGTCCAGTCCCTGCAGCTTAACACTCAGTGGATAAAGGTGTGATGTAATGTCTGTCACACTGTGTCGTCCAGTCCCTGCAGCTTAACACTCAATGGATAAAAGTGTGATGTATTGTCTGTCACATTGTGTCGTCCAGTCCCTGCAGCTTAACACTCAGTGGATAAAGGTATGATGTAATGTCTGTCACACTGTGTCGTCCCATCCCTGCAGCTTAACACTCAGTGGATAAAAGTGTGATGTAATGTCTGTCACACTGTGCTGTCCCATCCCTGCAGCTTAACACTCAGTGGATTAAGGTGTGATGTAATGTCTGTCACACTGTGTCGTCCAGTCCCTGCAGCTTAACACTCAGTGGATTAAGGTGTGATGTAATGTCTGTCGAAAATGCAACTGTTTCCATCTTCTCCTCATCTTCCAACAAAACTCAGAAAACTGAGTTGCCTTGTCACTCTTTTGCTCTGATAAGAAAGCTTTGATTTTCTCCCAAATGTCCCAAAAGTGTTTCCAAAATCCTGCCTTTGCCGAGCCATCTGACATGATTGGGCAGTAGTAAGTAAGTCATCAAAACTGGCATTGGCCTCTGTCAGAATGCCCCATAGCAGGCGGTGTTGTAGGGATGTTGCTCTCAAAAAAGTGGACAAGTCTCATCCTTGTTGTCATGACCTTAATGCTAAACTCAGCAAAAAAAGAAAAGTCCCTTTTACAAGACCCTGTCTTTCAAAGATAATTTGTAAAAATCCAAATAACTTAACAGATCTTCATTGTAAAGGGTTTAAACACTGTTTCCCATGCTTGTTCAATGAACCATAAACAATTAATGAACATGCACCTACATGCACCTAAAGAACAGTCGTTAAGACACTAACAGCTTACAGACGGTAGGCAATTAAGGTCACAGTTATGAAAACTTAGGACACTAAAGAGGTGTTTCTTCTGACTCTGAGAAACACCAAAAGAAAGATGCCCAAGGTCCCTGTTCATATGCATGCACTTGCCTTAGGTATGCTACAAGGAGGCTTGAGGACTAGATGTGGCCAGGGCAATAAATTGCAATGTCCGTACTGTGAGAAGCCTAAGACAGAGCTACAGGGAGACAGGACGGACAGCTGATCGTCCTCGCAGTGGCAGACCACGTGTAACAACACCTGCACAGGATCGGTACATCCGAATATCACACCTGCGGGACAGGTACAGGATGGCAACAACAACTGCCCAAGTTACACTAGGAACACACAATCCCTCCATCAGTGCTCAGACTGTCCTCAATAGGCTGAGAGAGGCTGGACTGAGGGCTTGTAAGCCTGTTGTAAGGCAGGTCCTCACCAGACATCACCGGCAACAACGTCACCTATGGGCACAAACCCACCGTCGCTGGACCAGACAGGACTGGCAAAAAATGCTCTTCACTGATGAGTCTCGATTTTGCCTCACCAGGGGTGATTGTCAGATTTGCGTTTATCGTTAAAGAAATGAGCATTACACTGAGGCCTGTACTCTGGAGCGGGATCGATTTGGAGGTGAAGTGTCCGTCATGGTCTGGGGCGGTGTGTCACAGCATCATCGTACTGAGCTTGTTATCATTGCAGGCAATCTCAATGCTGTGCGTTACAGGGAAGACATCCTCCTCCCTCATGTGGTACCCTTCCTGCAGGCTCATCCTGACATGACCCTCCAGCATGACAATGCCACCAGTCCTACTGCTCATTCTGTGTGTGATTTCCTGCAAGACAGGAATATCAGTGTTCTGCCAAGGCCAGCGAAGAGCCCGGATCTCAATCCCATTGAGCACGTCTGGGACCTGTTGGGTCGGAGGGTGAGGGCAAAGGCCATTCCCCCCAGAAATATCCGGGAACTTGCAGGTGCCTTGGTGGAAGAGTGGGGTAACATCTCACAGCAAGAACTGACTAATCTTGTGCAGTCCACGAGGAGGAGATGCACTGCAGTACTTAATGCAGCTGGTGTCCACACCAGATACTGACTGTTACTTTTCATTTTGACCCCCCTTTGTTCAGAGACACATTATTCCATTTCTGTTAGTCACATGTCTGTGGAACTTGTTCAGTTTATGTCTCGGTTGTTGAATCTTATGTTCATACAAATATTTACACATGTTAAGTTTGCTGAAAATAAACTCAGTTGACAGTGAGAGGACATTTCTTTTTTTGCAGGGGTTATTTTCTTAGACTGGTACACAGGACAGATTGATGGATGATATGTCAGATCAGGGTAGTCCTCTTTCAAACGTGCAACCAGTCCCATCCCTCTTCCTATCATGTCTGGAGCTCCATCAGTGGTCATGGAGACCCCTTACTTCAAATCTCTCCCCATTCTTGTCATTTTACCTTTGATGACCTCGTGGATATCCTCTCCCTGTGTGTTTGCTTCTAGATGTGTCCAACAGCTCCTCAAAGAATTCCTTCTATGTTTCGATATATAAAATGTGATGAGAAGCTAGGCATTATTTCCATCTGTTGATTCATTCACTGCTAATGAATCAAAGAAGTTGTGAAGTTAAATCTTCAGCTAATATTTCAGTTCTCCTCATTGCTGTGGAATCTGACAGTGGGATCGGTTTGATCTTTTCTCTGAGCTCATCTTTTTGTTTACCTTCAAGCAAGGCGTCAGCAACTTCACACATACATTCTTTTTACCATCTCAGTGTCTGAAAATGTTTTTTTTGTTTTGTTTTCACTAAACCCAAGCTATCCTCAGTGAACCCTCCCATTGCTCATTGTTGGGCTGTCAGGGAATTGACAAGGACTTTGGTGGACCTCTCATATTGGAATTTGAATTGGTTAAAACCTCTACAGGATCGGTGTCCCTCCACCGGGACGGTTAAGCTAACTTGCGCTAATGTGATTAGCATGATGTTTTAAGTAACAAGAACATTTCCCAGGACATAGACATGTCTTATATGGGCTGAAATCTTAAATTCTTGTTAATTTAATTGCACTGTCCAATTTACAATAGCTTTTACAGTGAAAATACCATGTTATTGTTTGAGTAGAGTGCACAACAGAACTTTTATCACGGCAACTGGTTTGATACATTCACCTCTGAAGGTAAATTATGTACTTACATTCAGTAATCTGGCTCTGATTTGTCATCCTGAGACTCGCAGAGATAAAATGTAGAATAGTTTTGTTTGATAAAATACGTTTTTATATTCAAATATAGGAACTGGATTCTTAAGTTTGAACCCCTGCTGTTTCTTTCTGCCTTCTTGGCCCAAGGTTCTGCAGAGGATATTTAGATTGTGATTGGATAAAATGCGGCCTCTTGTATTTGCATATAACCAAGCGATTGGATTAGACAGGGCACTAGTAGAGGTGGGTGTTGCTTCGAGAGAGAGCGAGAAAGAGAGATTGCTGAGTTAGAGGCCGCTGCGCAACAGTTGAAATAAATAAATAATAAACGGTCTAAAAATAATGTATTCACTTTTATATAACAAAATACAATGTTGTACTGTCCCAATTGACCCTTCTCTAGGTCCAAACCGTGGTCCGCCAGTTCAGTTTGGCTGCCCTAAGTTATTTACCACAGACGTGTTCAACATTCAGGGCGAAACCTATCCTGAAAACAAAAGGTTGGCAACAGGGCAGTCGGCAGATGTCTCTGTAGTGACACTGCCTAATACCGAACAGGCAGTAGTGCGTGTTTGGGTAAATAGTGTAAATGACCTGTAAAGTGGTTAAACTGAAAATGTGTTGAGAAAATACAGAAGATCATCCAGTAAAACATTAGATATATTTTTTTAGAGTACACACAATACCATGGCCCATCAGATGATGTGGCTGAATCTCAGGAGTCTCATCAGTGCCGCAAAGGATTCTGGACTGATGGACTCATTGAGACCCCAAGAGTTCAAGATTGACGTCAACTTTGTACAGTGTGGGAGTGCGAGTGCACATGCATACATGCAGTGGCGGATTTAGGTATAGGGCGGCATGTTGCCGGGGGCGGCACGAGGCACCCGCACCAACAAATTCGGAATGGTGACATTTCCCCAATCGTTTTTTCTATCGCTCATTTGCACATTACGTTAATGATATCATGTCACCGTGTGGGACTGGGGGTCAATTAACCTTGTCGGAGTGGGCGCCCTGATTCTAGTTTGTGAGCTAGGCAGTTTATGTTGTGGAAATATACAGTCAATTATATTTCTCAAGTACCGGAGCCTGTGAGTTCAAATCGACTTTTATAAAAGTCAAGCTGGTCCATGAATACAACTACCTTCCAGTCTTGGCTCTTCTTATCAGGGCGATAAATCAATATCAATAATTATCGAGGTAATTCCCTCAATAACGATATAAAAAAACGCCTAGATTCATTTTCGATAATGTTGATATAGAATAATTAGGTACAGTGGTCCGTTTCACCTCTGTGACGCTGCTAGGAACGTGCGGAGAAGTGACAATTTGCACTATACGCCCACTAAAAAAAACACTTAGCACTTCGAGTGATGGAGTAGCCACGATTAACCATGGAAAATGTAGGCGAAAACAGTGACGGTGATAGCCATGGAGAAGGAGCAGCTTCCAACGAAGAAATGATTGATTAGAAAAGGTTCAACTGTTTCAGTAATTTGGAAGTGGTTTGGCTTTTTGAAGCCCGACAAAGAGCAGAGCAAATGTTCGGTGCAAATTGTGCCGTAGACAGGTGGCTACGAAGTCTGGTAATACGACAAACCTTTTTCAACATCTGAAGCAAAATCACTCTTTAGAACATGCAGGGAGTTTGAGTTTGAGCCACAGTGTTGATAAACGCCCCTCGATCACCAGCCAAACTAGGGATGTCTGCCCGAAGCAGTCAACACTGACAAGAGTTTATGCCCTTCAAGCAAACATCGAAAGGACAAAGACGTTACAAATGCTATTATGAATTGCATTGCTAAGGACATGCTACCAATTAGCACAGTCAAAATGAAGGTTTCAAGAGGCTTATCAATTTAATTGACCCCAGGTACGTGCTCCCTGGCCACAAACATGGAACAATTTTCCTTCAAGTACAATTTTATGTGTAGTTCACATATATATTTAAAAAAAATTGTTACCTTTATTTAACTAGGCAAAACCAACCCAGACAGGATGATCACATCAGTGACTCAACCCACTCAGGTGAGGGACGGTATGAGAGAGCCCCAGTAAGCCAGTGACTCAGCCCCTGTAATAGGGTTAGAGGCAGAGAATCCCAGTGGAAAGAGGGGAACCGGCCAGGCAGAGACAGCAAGGGTGGTTTGTTGCTCCAGAGCCTTTCCGTTCACCTTCCCACTCCTGGGCCAGACTACACTCAATCATATGACCCACTGAAGAGATGAGTCTTCAGTAAAGACTTAAAGGTTGAGACCGAGTTTGCGTCTCTGACATGGGTAGGCAGACCGTTCCATAAAAATGGTGCTCTATAGGAGAAAGCCCTGCCTCCAGCTGTTTGCTTAGAAATTCTAGGGACAATTAGGAGGCCTGCGTCTTGTGACCGTAGCGTTTGTAGGTAGGTTAGCAGTAAAACCTTGAAATCAGCCCTTGCTTTGACAGGAAGCCAGTGTAGGGAGGCTAGCACTGGAGTAATATGATCAAATTTTTTGGTTCTAGTCAGGATTCTAGCAGCCGTATTTAGCACTAACTGAAGTTTATTTAGTGCTTTATCCGGGTAGCCGGAAAGTAGAGCATTGCAGTAGTCTAACCTAGAAGTGACAAAAGCATGGATTAATTTTTCTGTATCATTTTTGGACAGAAAGTTTCTAGTTTTTGCAATGTTACGTAGATGGAAAAAAGCTGTCCTTGAAATGGTCTTGATATGTTCTTCAAAATAGAGATCAGGGTCCAGAGTAACGCAGAGGTCCTTCACAGTTTTATTTGAGACGACTGTACAACCATTAAGATTAATTGTCAGATTCAACAGAAGATCTCTTTGTTTCTTGGGACCTAGAACAAGCATCTCTGTTTTGTCCGAGTTTAAAAGTAGAACGTTTGCAGCCATCCACTTCCTTATGTCTGAAACACATGCTTCTAGCGAGGGCAATTTTGGTGCTTCACCATGTTTCATTGAAATGTACAGCTGTGTGTCATCCGCATAGCAGTGAAAGTTAACATTATGTTTTCGAATGACATCCCCAAGAGGTAAAATATATAGTGAAAACAATAGTGGTCCTAAAACGGAACCTTGAGGAACACCGAAATTTACAGTTGATTTGTCAGAGGACAAACCATTCACAGAGACAAACTGATATCTTTCCGACAGATAAGATCTAAACCAGGCCAGAACATGTCCGTGTAGACCAATTTGGGTTTCCAATCTCTCCAAAAGAATGTGGTGATCGATGGTATCAAAAGCAGCACTAAGGTCTAGGAGCACGAGGACAGATGCAGAGCCTCGGTCTGATGCCATTAAAAGGCAATTTACCACCTTCACAAGTGCAGTCTCAGTGCCATGATGGGGTCTAAAACCAGACTGAAGCATTTCGTATACATTGTTTGTCTTCAGGAAGGCAGTGAGTTGCTGCGCAACAGCCTTTTCTAAAATTTTTGAGAGGAATGGAAGATTCGATTTAGGCCGATAGTTTTTTATATTTTCTGGGTCAAGGTTTGGCTTTTTCAAGAGATTTTATTACTGCCACTTTTAGTGAGTTTGGTACACATCCGGTGGATAGAGAGACATTTATTATGTTCAACATAGGAGGGCCAAGCACAGGGAGCAGCTCTTTCAGTAGTTTAGTTGGAATAGGGTCCAGTATGGAGCTTGAAGGTTTAGAGGCCATGATTATTTTCATCATTGTGTCAAGAGATATAGTACTGAAACACTTGAGCGTCTCTCTTGATCCTAGGTCCTGGCAGATTCCCATTCAGAGCGACACACAGAAGCATCCAGGGTCAAGGCTCTGCTCAGGGGCATGTTCACCGATCTACCACCAAGCCAGAAAATGTGAACCCGAAACCCTCCAAGATCCCCCCCCCCCCTACCGTTCCCCAATAGCTCTCCCTCAACCAATCGAGACCCCTCCCAAAGTCCCCCCCACAGGAAGATAAATAAAAAATACAATTAATTCCATTCCCCACCCCCAAGAACCCCCCAATGCGCCAACAACCAGGAGAAGCTGAGACAAAATGGAAAAGACAGAAGAAAACAGCAAACAACAACAAAAAAATATATATATAAACAAACAGCAAAATAAATAAAAAATGATAATTTAAAACAAAGGACACCTAGGACAATTAAAATCATAACAGCAATGCCAACTGTATATGTTTGTGTACATGTCTGGTACTATTACATGTATGTGTTTATTTGAATGAGAGTGTGTGTATATGCACGTGTACAAACACCTGCAAAGGCAAACACTCATTCAATTCATGTGTTAAGGGACTTTTTATCAATGATGACTAATTATGTATACATTTCAATCAGGACATGTACTAATCAGAATACTATTATGTTACTGTATATGTATGAATTTTCTTTTTAATCTTAGTACTGAATATACTGTGTGCAAATATAATCAAGAATTAGAACAATGACTGTCTGTACCATGGTAGAAATGAATGAACTTATAGCCAGACTGGCTAGAAGGCTTATCTACACAAGCTGGCCTAGGCTCGGTCATATATAATCTTAATAGGGAGAGACAATGTGAGAACCATACAGCCTTTGTACTAGAGCGGAGATGACACGGGCTGGTACTAAAACTGATGACGTCATTTTCAGTTTATAACCTGTGGTAAAATGTGTAAGGGGCAGTACTCACGAGAATAAACGCAGCTGGTTGATTTCAAAGGCTGGTCTCTGTCCATTTTATACAAATAAGGGTCTTACAAACTCTTATGAATTGACAGTGATTCATTTTAATTGGGCATTAAAAACAGAGGAATTTAATTCCTGTAACACATGAACATTTTTTTTGTATTATCTTTCATTTACACATGTTTTTATTTTATATTTTGACTTTTATCTTTGACCATCTCTCACACAGCAACTCCACTCTCACCTGTCTCCAATTCCACATACCAACCCTCAGCCCATCCCATCTATCTCTGCTGGCCACCCACTTCGGGTTTCTAGCTCAAAGCTCTTCTGCAATTAATAATTAAAACACATGGTCTGGAAAATTCTCAATAGCTACTGCCTGGGAAGGTCTCCCCACTCAGAAGTAAGAGATGGGGCTGGGGTAGTTTGATCTCAGGTCTCCGCACTCAGAAGTAAGAGATGGGGCGGGGGTAGTTTGACCTCAGGTCTCCCCACTCAGAAGTAAGAGATGGGGCGGGGGTAGTTTGACCTCAGGTCTCCCCACTCAGAAGTAAGAGATGGGGCGGGGGTAGTTTGACCTCAGGTCTCCCCACTCAGAAGTAAGAGATGGGGCGGGGGTAGTTTGACCTCAGGTCTCCCCACTCAGAAGTAAGAGATGGGGCGGGGGTAGTTTGACCTCAGGTCTCCCCACTCAGAAGTAAGAGATGGGGCGGGGGTAGTTTGATCTCAGGTCTCCCCACTCAGAAGTAAGAGATGGGGCGGGGGTAGTTTGACCTCAGGTCTCCCCACTCAGAAGTAAGAGATGGGGCGGGGGTAGTTTGACCTCAGGTCTCCCCACTGGAAGTAAGAGATGGGGCGGGGGTAGTTTGACCTCAGGTCTCCCCAATCAGAAGTAAGAGATGGAGCGGGGGTAGTTTGACCTCAGGTCTCCCCTCTCAGAAGTAAGAGATGGGGTGGGGGTAGTTTGACCTCAGGTCTCCCCACTGGAAGTAAGAGATGGGGCAGGGGTAGTTTGACCTCAGGTCTCCCCACTCAGAAGTAAGAGATGGGGCGGGGGTAGTTTGACCTCAGGTCTCCCCACTCAGAAGTAAGAGATGGGGCGGGGGTAGTTTGACCTCAGGTCTCCCCACTCAGAAGTAAGAGATGGGGCGGGGGTAGTTTGACCTCAGGTCTCCCCACTCAGAAGTAAGAGATGGGGCGGGGGTAGTTTGACCTCAGGTCTCCCACTCAGAAGTAAGAGATGGCACGGGGTAGTTTGACCTCAGGTCTCCCCACTCAGAAGTAAGAGATGGGGCGGGGGTAGTTTGACCTCAGGTCTCCCCACTGGAAGTAAGGGATGGGGCGGGGGTAGTTTGACCTCAGGTCTCCCCACTCAGAAGTAAGAGATGGGGCGGGGGTAGTTTGACCTCAGGTCTCCCCACTCAGAAGTAAGAGATGGGGCGGGGGTAGTTTGACCTCAGTTTGACCTCAGGTCTCCCCACTGTAAGACTGAGGTAGGGGGAGCGGGGGAATCTATAAAATAGTGCACCTCTAACTGTACAGTACTAATGCAATTAGTAAAATCAGTCACACTACAAAACACTACCAAATAAACCACAATTCATTCATAATACTGTGAATATATCGTTTCACAGACATATTGTTGCTTTTTTCTGGTTTGTGTGAAATCATTAAGAATAATATAAAACCAGTCTGCAAGGCACCAAGGAGAATTGGTTTAGTCTTGACTGTTGGTTGACAGTGTTGCGGGATGGGTAATGTAGTCTTGACTGTTGGTTGACAGTGTTGCGGGATGGGTAATGTAGTCTTGACTATTGGTTGACAGTGTTGCGGGATGGGTAATGTAGTCTTGACTATTGGTTGACAGTGTTGCGGGATGGGTAATGTAGTCTTGACTATTGGTTGACAGTGTTGCGGGATGGGTAATGTAGTCTTGACTATTGGTTGACAGTGTTGCGGGATGGGTAATGTAGTCTTGACTATTGGTTGACAGTGTTGCGGGATGGGTAATGTAGTCTTGACTATTGGTTGACAGTGTTGCGGGATGGGTAATGTAGTCTTGACTATTGGTTGACAGTGTTGCGGGATGGGTAATGTAGTCTTGACTATTGGTTGACAGTGTTGCGGGATGGGTAATGTAGTCTTGACTATTGGTTGACAGTGTTGCGGGATGGGTAATGTAGTCTTGACTATTGGTTGACAGTGTTGCGGGATGGGTAATGTAGTCTTGACTATTGGTTGACAGTGTTGCGGGATGGGTAATGTAGTCTTGACTATTGGTTGACAGTGTTGCGGGATGGGTAATGTAGTCTTGACTATTGGTTGACAGTGTTGCGGGATGGGTAATGTAGTCTTGACTATTGGTTGACAGTGTTGTGGGATGGGTAATGTAGTCTTGACTATTGGTTGACAGTGTTGCAGGATGGGTAATGTAGTCTTGACTATTGGTTGACAGTGTTGCGGGATGGGTAATGTATTGATGCTTGAGGGACAAATCAACGAATTAGTTTCTATTTGTCTTTGTTACTTTTTAAAATATTTATAAGTTTAATTTTTTGTATATATTTTTATATTTATATCGTTTTAAATGTTATGATTATTTATGTGTGTTGTTCCTAATGTCTGAATAACAATGACTGTTAGTGCAAAATGATGCTTTTCTTTGGTTCGGGGGCGCTGAAGGGGGGTTCGCCCAGGGAGACATACAAGTTAGAACCACCACTGCTTACACGGTTGTACATTAGAGAAAGGAAACCGGTAAATAATTATTCTTTGTTCCTGTTCTGAAGAATCATGTCAAATAGCAACAGTTCCCATGACGTCATATTCGCATTACATCATCGTCATCAGAACTGAGAGATCTTCTGAGTCACACATTTACAGCACTCTGAAGAGGGAGAGCCCCATCCACATTCCATACTACAAATTTTCCAAAAACTGTACGGGCATACCTACGTACACAGCTCTGCAACGATGAATAGCCTACGTCATCACAATTACATTTCTAAAAAACAACAACATTAATTTCCAGAATACTATAATAATATACTTGGTACACTATATATATATATATGTATAGATACAGTGGGGAGAACAAGTATTTGATACACTTCCGATTTTGCAGGTTTTCCTACTTACAAAGCATGTAGAGGTCTATAATTCTTTTATCATAGGTACACTTCAACTGTGAGAGACGCAATCTAAAACAAAAATCCAGAAAATTACATTGTATGATTTTTAAGTAATTCATTTGCATTTTATTGCATGACATAAGTATTTGATCACCTACCAACCAGTAAGAATTCCGGCTCTCACAGACCTGTTAGTTTTTCATTAAGAAGCCCTCCTGTTCTCCACTCATTACCTGTATTAACTGCACCTGTTTGAACCCGTTACCTGTATAAAAGACACTTGTCCACACACAATCAAACAGACTCCAACCTCTCCACAATGGCCAAGACCAGAGAGCTGTGTAAGGACATCAGGGATAACATTGTAGACCTGCACAAGGCTGGGATGGGCTACAGGACAATAGGCAAGCAGCTTGGTGAGAAGGCAACAACTGTTGGCGCAATTATTAGAAAATGGAAGAAGTTCAAGATGACGGTCAATCACCCTCGGTCTGGGGCTCCATGCAAGATCTCACCTTGTGGGGCATCAATGATCATGAGGATGGTGAGGGATCAGCCCAGAACTACACGGCAGGACCTGGTCAATGACCTGAAGAGAGCTGGGACCACAGTCTCAAAGAAATCCATTAGTAACACACCACGCCGTCATGGATTAAAATCCTGCAGCGCACCCCTGCTCAAGCCAGCGCATGTCCAAGCCCGTCTGAAGTTTTCCAATGACCATCTGGATGATCAGAGGAGCAATGGGAGAAGGTCATGTGGTCTGATGAGACACAAATAGAGCTTTTTGGTCTAAACTCCACTCGCCGTGTTTGGAGGAAGAAGAAGTATGAGTACAACCCAAAGAACACCATCCCAACCGTGAAGCATGGAGGTGGAAACATCATTCTTTGGGGATGCTTTTCTGCAAAGGGGACAGGACGACTGCACTGTATTGAGGGGAGGATGGATGGGGCCATGTATCGCAAGATCTTGGTCAACAACCTCCTTCCCTCAGTAAGAGCATTGAAGATGGGTTATGGCTGGGTCTTCCAGCATGACAACGACCCGAAACACACAGCCAGGGCAAGTAAGGAGTGGCTCCATAAGAAGCATCTCAAGGTCCTGGAGTGGCCTAGCCAGTCTTGTGTAACATGAAGTCCTATGAGTGTCATCTGGTGAAGATCATCAAAGGTTAGTGATTCATTTTATCTCTATTTGTGCTTTTTGTGACATTATCGTTTGTGGAGCTTTCGCTGTAAAGCATTTTGGAAATCAGACACTGTGGCTCGATTAATGAGAATTTTATCTTTAAAATGGTGCCAAATACTTGTATGTTTGAGAATTTGATTTATGAGATTTCTGTTGATTTGTATTTGGCGCCCTGCAATTTCATTGGCTGTTGCGTTCCCAGACAAGTTAACAATCACAAACACCTGGCACAGGCAGGCCAACAATGGTGGATTAAAAATAATTAAACTGTTCTACCCTTTCACACACATTTCCTCACAACCTTGACATAGTACAAATGTTAAAGAGATTGAAGGCAATTACATTTAAGTGTAGTTACTCAACCCTGGACCTTAGAGGATGCCTTCCTGTGGACATAGACATGGAAACGCTGGTCACTTTAATACTGTTTACGTATTGCTTTACTCATCTCATATGAATATACTGTATTCTATTCTACTGTATTTTAGTCAATGCCACTCTGACATTGCTCATCCTAATATTTATATATTCTTATTTTTTTTATTTTTTTTATTTTTTCTATGCATTGTGAATTGTTTCATATAAATATATATAAATAAACATGCACTGTTTGGGGGAACACAAGCAATAACATCGGCTAAATATGTGTGGGTGACCAATAAAATGTGATTTGATTTGAGAAGCCTGTGTTTTGGAGGATACATT
This sequence comes from Oncorhynchus keta, assembly GCF_023373465.1. Taxonomy (NCBI): domain Eukaryota; kingdom Metazoa; phylum Chordata; class Actinopteri; order Salmoniformes; family Salmonidae; genus Oncorhynchus; species Oncorhynchus keta. Next base: position 7,187,407 of record NC_068454.1, on the reverse strand, counting down.
GGTAATGGTTTTGATGAATTCGAGAGCAGGCAAACCGTGTCAATATATCCTCTAAACACCGTCTTCGAGGGCAGGCAAACCGTGCCAATATGTCCTCCAAACACCGTCTTCGAGGGCAGGCAAACCGTGCCAATATATCCTCTAAACACCGTCTTCGAGGGCAGGCAAACCGTGCCAATATATCCTCCAAACACCGTCTTCGAGGGCAGGCAAACCGTGCCAATATGTCCTCCAAACACCGTCTTCGAGGGCAGGCAAACCGTGCCAATATATCCTCCAAACACCGTCTTCGAGGGCAGGCAAACCGTGCCAATATATCCTCTAAACACCGTCTTCGAGGGCAGGCAAACCGTGCCAATATATCCTCTAAACACCGTCTTCGAGGGCAGGCAAACCGTGCCAATATATCCTCTAAACACCGGCTTCTCAAGGCAGGCAAACCGTGTCAATATATCCTCTAAACACCGTCTTCGAGGGCAGGCAACCGTGTCAATATGTCCTCTAAACACCGTCTTCGAGGGCAGGCAACCGTGTCAATATGTCCTCCAAACACCGTCTTCGAGGGCAGGCAAACCGTGCCAATATATCCTCCAAACACCGTCTTCGAGGGCAGGCAACCGTGTCAATATATCCTCCAAACACCGTCTTCGAGGGCAGGCAACCGTGTCAATATATCCTCTAAACACCGGCTTCGAAGGCAGGCAAACCGTGTCAATATATCCTCTAAACACCGTCTTCGAGGGCAGGCAAACCGGGTCAATATGTCCTCTAAACACCGGCTTCGAGGTCATTATCGTTTTTATACAACGGGTTACCCGCATATTTAAATAATGATTGACATATTTTAATAAATTTTTTTTATTTTGATGAATTGATTCCTATTTCGTCCTTCCACAAGATATAGTCCCGACACAAATCTAGGGTTGCTACCTAACCCGTCGTTGCTCTGTCTCTCTCTGTCTCTCTTGTTTGTTCTAAATGTCCTATTGCCATACTGGCTGTCAACTTCTTATCTCTTGCTTGCTAGCTAGCCAACTACGGCTAACTTACAGTCACGTCAAAAAGTGCAGCCAGAATAACAACAAAGTAGATTCATTTGTATTTGTTTAAGCTGTGTTCTAGTGACATTTATTTAGATACATCCATAACAATGAGCTAATGAGGTGTGATTTCACTTGGCATAGAAAATGTGCTCTCTCGTCAGGACGCTGTTGTTCAAAGGAGCTAGCCAACAACACAGTTAACACAATCACTTCAAACTGAAGCTGGAAAGACTTCAAACTAACTGCACTTTGTTTCCAATTGACATTTCTTTGTATATATCCATAAAAAGGATGCCAGCTGATTCACGCTTTTGACTGTATGAGAAACGCTGTCTGTCTGTCCGTATCGTCCCGACTCCCAACATGTTCATCACTATGGGACAGCTGGAAATCGAATTTGACTATTGAAACGATGTTACAAATGTCAGAGAGACAGACAGCAAGGTTAATACAAATATCTGCTTTTGAAAACTAAATATTAGACTAAAAGTAATGTGAGATAATGTCTAGATGCTTTTTATAGTGGAAATCAAGTTTATAAATTACCTGGCTGGGCTGATGAGACAGTGGAATAGACACCAGCTATATACTTAATTTAGTTCATGTGATGTCATGTAGGTTACAGTTTAAGCTGTAAACGTCTGTAAAACTGTAAAGGTCATATTCTGACTTGATGGTCAATTTCATTATGGGCACAATTCAAACATTTGTCCGTGTAAGTTACGTATGGTCCAAAAGGTCATGACATTTCTTGTTGTTGGTGAAAGGCATGTGTGCAGTGAGCTGGATCTACGGACTTGTTATGGGGCGGCAGGCAGCCTGGTGGTTAGAGCGTTGGACTAGTATCTGGAAGGTTGCAAGTTCAAACCCCTGAACTGACAAGGTACAAATCTGTCATTCTGCCCCTGAACAGGCAGTTAACCCACTGTCCCTAGGCCATCAGTGAAAATGAGAATTTGTTCTGAACTGACTTAGTTAAATAAAGGTTTTAAAAAATGGGGTATCCACTTAGACGAATACTGCTGTGAGACACAAGGTTAGTGTCTGTGTTGTCTATCATAATTTCTAGGAAACAAAGATTTGTTATTCTTCAACTGTTGAACAGGTTTCCTAATTTTAGTTTGTATTTTCTAAGCAGCTTCTGCATTTACAGTTACTTTCTAAATTGTTTAGTAAATTGTTTTCAAGGACCGCCGCCCTCATTACAGGCCTACAGCCCTCTGTGATCCACTTACCATGACTGGATCATTACAGGCCTACAGCCCTCTGTGATCCACTTACCATGACTGGATCATTACAGGCCTACAGCCCTCTGTGATCCACTTACTATGACTGGATCATTACAGGCCTACAGCCCTCTGTGATCCACTTACCATGACTGGATCATTACAGGCCTACAGCCCTCTGTGATCCACTTACCATGACTGGATCATTACAGGCCTACAGCCCTCTGTGATCCACTTACTATGACTGGATCATTACAGGCCTACAGCCCTCTGTGATCCACTTACCATGACTGGATCATTACAGGCCTACAGCCCTCTGTGATCCACTTACCATGACTGGATCATTACAGGCCTACAGCCCTCTGTGATCCACTTACTATGACTGGATCATTACAGGCCTACAGCCCTCTGTGATCCACTTACCATGACTGGATCATTACAGGCCTACAGCCCTCTGTGATCCACTTACCATGACTGGATCATTACAGGCCTACAGCCCTCTGTGATCCACTTACCATGACTGGATCATTACAGGCCTACAGCCCTCTGTGATCCACTTACTATGACTGGATCATTACAGGCCTACAGCCCTCTGTAATCCACTTACCATGACCGGATCATTACAGGCCTACAGCCCTCTGTAATCCACTTACCATGACCGGATCATTACAGGCCTACAGCCCTCTGTGATCCACTTACCATGACCGGATCATTACAGGCCTACAGCCCTCTGTGATCCACTTACTATGACTGGATCATTACAGGCCTACAGCCCTCTGTGATCCACTTACCATGACTGGATCATTACAGGCCTACAGCCCTCTGTGATCCACTTACCATGACTGGATCATTACAGGCCTACAGCCCTCTGTGATCCACTTACTATGACTGGATCATTACAGGCCTACAGCCCTCTGTGATCCACTTACCATGACTGGATCATTACAGGCCTACAGCCCTCTGTGATCCACTTACCATGACTGGATCATTACAGGCCTACAGCCCTCTGTGATCCACTTACCATGACTGGATCATTACAGGCCTACAGCCCTCTGTGATCCACTTACTATGACTGGATCATTACAGGCCTACAGCCCTCTGTGATCCACTTACCATGACTGGATCATTACAGGCCTACAGCCCTCTGTGATCCACTTACCATGACTGGATCATTACAGGCCTACAGCTCTCTGTAATCCACTTACTATGACTGGATCATTACAGGCCTACAGCCCTCTGTGATCCACTTACCATGACTGGATCATTACAGGCCTACAGCCCTCTGTGATCCACTTACCATGACTGGATCATTACAGGCCTACAGCTCTCTGTGATCCACTTACCATGACTGGATCATTACAGGCCTACAGCCCTCTGTAATCCACTTACCATGACTGGATCATTACAGGCCTACAGCTCTATTTAACACTGATCAACATACCTAAAAGGAGGAGCTGCTGATTCTACATGTCTAAGGCTTTAATAATTCTTTATCTGAAATGTTTGGTTGCATTCTAATGTGATTGTCTCTGTCTCTCTGTTTTTCTGTGTCTCTCTGTGTCTCCCTGTCTCGCTGTCTGTCTCTCTCTGTCTCTGTCTGTCTCTCTGTCTCTCTGTCTTTCTGTCTCTCTGTGTTTCTGTCTCTCTCTGTGTCTGTCTGTCTCTCTGTCTTTCTGTCTCTCTGTGTTTCTGTCTCTCTCTGTGTCTCCCTGTCTCTCTATCTGTCTCTCTGTCTTTCTGTCTTTCTGTCTCTCTCTGTGTCTCCCTGTCTGTCTCTAGCTCTGCTTCTGTCTCTCTCTCTGTGTCTCTCTCTGTCTCCGTCTCATTCTCTGTCTCCGTCTCATTCTCTGTCTCCGTCTCATTCTCTGTCTCCGTCTCTCTGTCTCTGTCTCTCCGCCTCTGTCTCTCTGTCTCTGTCTCTCTGTCTCTGTCTCTCCGCCTCTGTCTCTCTGTCTCTGTCTCTCCATCTCTCTGTCTCGCCGCCTCTGTCTCTCAGTCTCTGTCTCTCCGCCTCTGTCTCTCCGCCTCTGTCTCTCCGCCTCTGTCTCTCTGTCTCTCTGTCTCTGTCTCTCAGTCTCTGTCTCTCAGTCTCTGTCTCTCCGCCTCTGTCTCTCCGCCTCTGTCTCTCCGCCTCTGTCTCTCCGCCTCTGTCTCTCTGTCTCTGTCTCTCTGTCTCTCCGCCTCAGTCTCTCCGCCTCTGTCTCTCAGTCTGTCTCTCCGCCTCTGTCTCTCAGTCTGTCTCTCCGCCTCTGTCTCTCTGTCTCTGTCTCTCAGTCTCTCCGCCTCTGTCTCTCAGTCTCTGTCTCTCCGCCTCTGTCTCTCCGCCTCTGTCTCTCAGTCTCTGTCTCTCCGCCTCTGTCTCTCAGTCTCTCCGCCTCTGTCTCTCCGCCTCTGTCTCTCTGTCTCTCCGCCTCTGTCTCTCCGCCTCTGTCTCTCCGCCTCTGTCTCTCCGCCTCTGTCTCTCCGCCTCTGTCTCTCCGCCTCTGTCTCTCTGTCTCTGTCTCTCCGCCTCTGTCTCTCAGTCTCTCCGCCTCTGTCTCTCCGCCTCTGTCTCTCTGTCTCTCCGCCTCTGTCTCTCCGCCTCTGTCTCTCCGCCTCTGTCTCTCCGCCTCTGTCTCTCCGCCTCTGTCTCTCCGCCTCTGTCTCTCTGTCTCTCAGTCTCTGTCTCTCAGTCTCTGTCTCTCCGCCTCTGTCTCTCCGCCTCTGTCTCTCCGCCTCTGTCTCTCCGCCTCTGTCTCTCCGCCTCTGTCTCTCCGCCTCTGTCTCTCTGTCTCTGTCTCTCTGTCTCTCCGCCTCTGTCTCTCCGCCTCTGTCTCTCAGTCTGTCTCTCCGCCTCTGTCTCTCTGTCTCTGTCTCTCAGTCTCTCCGCCTCTGTCTCTCAGTCTCTGTCTCTCCGCCTCTGTCTCTCCGCCTCTGTCTCTCCGCCTCTGTCTCTCAGTCTCTGTCTCTCCGCCTCTGTCTCTCAGTCTCTCCGCCTCTGTCTCTCTGTCTCTCCGCCTCTGTCTCTGTCTCGCCGCCTCTGTCTCTCTGTCTCTCAGTCTCTGTCTCTCAGTCTCTGTCTCTCAGTCTCTGTCTCTCCGCCTCTGTCTCTCTGTCTCTCCGCCTCTGTCTCTCTGTCTCTCCGCCTCTGTCTCTCCGCCTCTGTCTCTCCGCCTCTGTCTCTCCGCCTCTGTCTCTCCGCCTCTGTCTCTCTGTCTCTGTCTCTCTGTCTCTGTCTCTCAGTCTCAGTCTCTCTGTCTCTCCGCCTCTGTCTCTCCGCCTCTGTCTCTCCGCCTCTGTCTCTCCGCCTCTGTCTCTCTGTCTCAGTCTCTCTGTCTCAGTCTCTCTGTCTCAGTCTCTCCGCCTCTGTCTCTCAGTCTCTCCGCCTCTGTCTCTCAGTCTCTCCGCCTCTGTCTCTCAGTCTCTCCGCCTCTGTCTCTCCGCCTCTGTCTCTCCGCCTCTGTCTCTCCGCCTCTGTCTCTCCGCCTCTGTCTCGCCGCCTCTGTCTCTCTGTCTCTCTGTCTCTCTGTCTCTGTCTCTCTGTCTCTCTGTCTCAGTCTCTCTGTCTCTCTGTTTCTCCGCCTCTGTCTCGCCGCCTCTGTCTCGCCGCCTCTGTCTCTCCGTCTCTGTCTCTCTGTCTCTCTGTCTCTGTCTCTCTGTCTCAGTCTCTCTGTCTCTCTGTCTCTCCGCCTCTGTCTCGCCGCCTCTGTCTCGCCGCCTCTGTCTCTCCGTCTCTGTCTCTCTGTCTCTCTGTCTCTCTGTCTCTGTCTCTCTGTCTCTCTGTCTCAGTCTCTCAGTCTCTCTGTCTCTCCGCCTCTGTCTCTCAGTCTCTCTGTCTCTCCGCCTCTGTCTCTCAGTCTCTCTGTCTCTCCGCCTCTGTCTCTCCGCCTCTGTCTCTCAGTCTCTCTGTCTCTCCGCCTCTGTCTCTCAGTCTCTCTGTCTCTCCGCCTCTGTCTCTCCGTCTCTCTGTCTCTCTGTCTCTCTGTCTCTCAGTCTCTCAGTCTCTCAGTCTCTCCGCCTCTGTCTCTCTGTCTCTCCGCCTCTGTCTCTCTGTCTCTCCGCCTCTGTCTCTCCGCCTCTGTCTCTCCGTCTCTGTCTCTCCGTATCTGTCTCTCCGTCTCTCCGCCTCTCCGCCTCTCCGCCTCTCCGCCTCTCCGTCTCTCAGTCTCTCAGTCTCTCAGTCTCTCAGTCTCTCAGTCTCTCCGTCTCTCCGTCTCTCCGCCTCTCCGCCTCTCCGCCTCTCCGCCTCTCCGCCTCTCCGTCTCTCCGCCTCTCCGCCTCTCCGCCTCTCAGTCTCTCAGTCTCTCAGTCTCTCCGTCTCTCCGCCTCTCCGCCTCTCCGCCTCTGTCTCTCTGTCTCTCCGCCTCTGTCTCTCCGCCTCTGTCTCTCCGCCTCTGTCTCTCCGTCTCTGTCTCTCCGTCTCTGTCTCTCCGCCTCTGTCTCTCCGCCTCTGTCTCTCCGCCTCTGTCTCTCCGCCTCTGTCTCTCCGCCTCTCCGCCTCTGTCTCTCCGCCTCTGTCTCTCTGCCTCTGTCTCTCCGCCTCTGTCTCTCTGTCTCTGTCTCTCTGTCTCTCCGCCTCTGTCTCTCCGCCTCTGTCTCTCAGTCTCTCCGCCTCTGTCTCTCAGTCTGTCTCTCCGCCTCTGTCTCTCTGTCTCTGTCTCTCAGTCTCTCCGCCTCTGTCTCTCAGTCTCTGTCTCTCCGCCTCTGTCTCTCAGTCTCTGTCTCTCCGCCTCTGTCTCTCCGCCTCTGTCTCTCCGTCTCTCCGCCTCTGTCTCTCTGTCTCGCCGCCTCTGTCTCTGTCTCGCCGCCTCTGTCTCTCTGTCTCTCCGTCTCTGTCTCTCTGTCTCTCAGTCTCTCAGTCTCTGTCTCTCAGTCTCTGTCTCTCAGTCTCTGTCTCTCCGCCTCTGTCTCTCTGTCTCTCCGCCTCTGTCTCTCTGTCTCTCCGTCTCTGTCTCTCCGCCTCTGTCTCTCTGTCTCTGTCTCTCTGTCTCTGTCTCTCAGTCTCAGTCTCTCCGCCTCTGTCTCTCTGTCTCTCCGCCTCTGTCTCTCCGCCTCTGTCTCTCCGCCTCTGTCTCTCCGCCTCTGTCTCTCCGCCTCTGTCTCTCAGTCTCTCAGTCTCTCCGCCTCTGTCTCTCAGTCTCTGTCTCTCAGTCTCTGTCTCTCAGTCTCTGTCTCTCCGCCTCTGTCTCTCTGTCTCTCCGCCTCTGTCTCTCTGTCTCTCCGCCTCTGTCTCTCCGCCTCTGTCTCTCCGCCTCTGTCTCTCAGTCTCTCCGCCTCTGTCTCTCTGTCTCTCCGCCTCTGTCTCTCTGTCTCTCCGCCTCTGTCTCTCTGTCTCTCCGCCTCTGTCTCTCCGCCTCTGTCTCTCTGTCTCAGTCTCTCCGCCTCTGTCTCTCAGTCTCTCCGCCTCTGTCTCTCAGTCTCTCCGCCTCTGTCTCTCCGCCTCTGTCTCTCTGTCTCTCCGCCTCTGTCTCTCTGTCTCTCCGCCTCTGTCTCTCTGTCTCTCCGCCTCTGTCTCTCCGCCTCTGTCTCTCCGCCTCTGTCTCTCTGTCTCTGTCTCTCCGCCTCTGTCTCTCCGCCTCTGTCTCTCTGTCTCTCCGCCTCTGTCTCTCAGTCTCTCCGCCTCTGTCTCTCAGTCTCTCCGCCTCTGTCTCTCAGTCTCTCCGCCTCTGTCTCTCCGTCTCTGTCTCTCCGCCTCTGTCTCTCCGCCTCTGTCTCGCCGCCTCTGTCTCGCCGCCTCTGTCTCGCCGCCTCTGTCTCTCCGTCTCTCCGTCTCTCTGTCTCTCTGTCTCTCTGTCTCTCTGTCTCTCTGTCTCAGTCTCTCTGTCTCTCTGTCTCTCTGTCTCTCTGTCTCAGTCTCTCTGTCTCTCTGTCTCTCCGCCTCTGTCTCTCCGCCTCTGTCTCTCAGTCTCTCTGTCTCTCCGCCTCTGTCTCTCAGTCTCTCTGTCTCTCCGCCTCTGTCTCTCAGTCTCTCTGTCTCTCCGCCTCTGTCTCTCCGCCTCTGTCTCTCTGTCTCTCTGTCTCTCTGTCTCTCTGTCTCTGTCTCTCCGCCTCTGTCTCTCAGTCTCTCTGTCTCTCTGTCTCTCTGTCTCTCAGCCTCTGTCTCTCTGTCTCTCTGTCTCTCTGTCTCTCCGCCTCTGTCTCTCTGTCTCTCCGCCTCTGTCTCTCTGTCTCTCTGCCTCTGTCTCTCTGTCTCTCTGTCTCTCTGTCTCTCCGTATCTGTCTCTCCGTCTCTCCGTCTCTCCGTCTCTCCGTCTCTCAGTCTCTTAGTCTCTGTCTCTCCGTATCTGTCTCTCCGTCTCTCCGTCTCTCCGCCTCTCCGTCTCTCCGCCTCTCCGTCTCTCCGCCTCTCCGTCTCTCCGCCTCTCCGCCTCTCCGCCTCTCCGTCTCTCCGTCTCTCCGTCTCTCCGTCTCTCTGTCTCTCCGTCTCTCCGTCTCTCTGTCTCTCCGCCTCTGTCTCTCTGTCTCTCCGCCTCTGTCTCTCTGTCTCTCCGCCTCTCCGCCTCTCCGTCTCTGTCTCTCCGTCTCTCAGGTAGGCAGTGAAGCCCATCAGTAGTAGGAAATGAAGAGGTAGTTTCCAGGAACAAAATGTGTCTTACTGTGGTGGTATTTGATATTCTAAGACGTGCACACACACACACACACAGAGAGAGAGACCCACCACTGCTAACAGAAGGGAGACGGTTCCTGGAACTAAAAAATAATTGTTCTAGAAATGAATCATCCCCAGCTGACACGCACACACACACGAGCAGACACACACACACACGAGCAGGCAGACACACACACACACACACACACACACACCCACACACACACACACACACACACCCTATTGACATGAACTGTGCCCAATCAAACTACTCCAAAGGAAAACAGGAAGTTAGTAGAACATGTGACTTAACGCTGACTGCCCCAGTAACTGGATCTGGACAAGTCTGTTAAATGTAATGGAGGTATTACAACATGTGACTTAACCCTGACTGCCCCAGTAACTGGATCTGGACAAGTCTGTTAAATGTAATGGAGGTATTACAACATGTGACTTAACCCTGACTGCCCCAGTAACTGGATCTGGACAAGTCTGTTAAATGTAATGGAGGTATTACAACATGTGACTTAACCCTGACTGCCCCAGTAACTGGATCTGGACAAGTCTGTTAAATGTAACGGAGGTATTACAACATGTGACTTAGTGTAATAAGGAATGTTTGTAGTCAATTCAAACTGTCTCTTCAGGTTTCACCTATTAGCAACGAGAAGTCTACCTTTCCTTTCTCTTTCCCTGATTCTTCTTCCTCCCCTTTCCTTTCTCTTCCCCTGATTCTTCTTCTTCCCCTTTCCTTTCTCTTCCCCTGATTCTTCTTCTTCCCCTTTCCTTTCTCTTCCCTTGATTCTTCTTCTTCCTCTTTCCTTTCTCTTCCCCTGATTCTTCTTCTTCCTCTTTCCTTTCTCTTTCCCTGATTCTTCTTCTTCCTCTTTCCTTTCTCTTTCCCTGATTCTTCTTCCTCCCCTTTCCTTTCTCTTCCCCTGATTCTTCTTCTTCCCCTTTCCTTTCTCTTCCCCTGATTCTTCTTCTTCCCCTTTCCTTTCTCTTTCCCTGATTCTTCTTCCTCCCCTTTCCTTTCTCTTTCCCTGATTCTTCTTCTTCCCCTTTCCTTTCTCTTCCCCTGATTCTTCTTCTTCCCCTTTCCTTTCTCTTCCCCTGATTCTTCTTCTTCCTCTTTCCTTTCTCTTCCCCTGATTCTTCTTCTTCCTCTTTCCTTTCTCTTCCCCTGATTCTTCTTCTTCCTCTTTCCTTTCTCTTCCCCTGATTCTTCTTCTTCCCCTTTCCTTTCTCTTCCCCTGATTCTTCTTCTTCCCCTTTCCTTTCTCTTCCCCTGATTCTTCTTCTTCCCCTTTCCTTTCTCTTCCCCTGATTCTTCTTCTTCCCCTTTCCTTTCTCTTTCCCTGATTCTTCTTCTTCCCCTTTCCTTTCTCTTTCCCTGATTCTTCTTCCTCCCCTTTCCTTTCTCTTCCCCTGATTCTTCTTCTTCCTCTTTCCTTTCTCTTCCCCTGATTCTTCTTCTTCCTCTTTCCTTTCTCTTCCCCTGATTCTTCTTCTTCCTCTTTCCTTTCTCTTCCCTGATTCTTCTTCTTCCTCTTTCCTTTCTCTTTCCCTGATTCTTCTTCTTCCCCTTTCCTTTCTCTTCCCCTGATTCTTCTTCTTCCTCTTTCCTTTCTCTTTCCCTGATTCTTCTTCTTCCTCTTTCCTTTCTCTTTCCCTGATTCTTCTTCTTCCTCTTTCCTTTCTCTTTCCCTGATTCTTCTTCTTCCTCTTTCCTTTCTCTTCCCCTGATTCTTCTTCTTCCTCTTTCCTTTCTCTTTCCCTGATTCTTCTTCTTCCCCTTTCCTTTCTCTTCCCTGATTCTTCTTCTTCCCCTTTCCTTTCTCTTCCCCTGATTCTTCTTCTTCCTCTTTCCTTTCTCTTTCCCTGATTCTTCTTCCTCTTTCCTTTCTCTTTCCCTGATTCTTCTTCTTCCCCTTTCCTTTCTCTTTCCCTGATTCTTCTTCTTCCTCTTTCCTTTCTCTTTCCCTGATTCTTCTTCTTCCCCTTTCCTTTCTCTTCCCCTGATTCTTCTTCTTCCTCTTTCCTTTCTCTTCCCCTGATTCTTCTTCTTCCTCTTTCCTTTCTCTTTCCCTGGTTCTTCTTCTTCCCCTTTCCTTTCTCTTTCCCTGATTCTTCTTCTTCCCCTTTCCTTTCTCTTTCCCTGATTCTTCTTCTTCCTCTTTCCTTTCTCTTTCCCTGATTCTTCTTCTTCCTCTTTCCTTTCTCTTTCCCTGATTCTTCTTCTTCCTCTTTCCTTTCTCTTTCCCTGATTCTTCTTCTTCCTCTTTCCTTTCTCTTTCCCTGATTCTTCTTCTTCCTCTTTCCTTTCTCTTCCCCTGATTCTTCTTCTTCCTCTTTCCTTTCTCTTTCCCTGGTTCTTCTTCTTCCCCTTTCCTTTCTCTTTCCCTGATTCTTCTTCTTCCTCTTTCCTTTCTCTTTCCCTGATTCTTCTTCTTCCTCTTTCCTTTCTCTTTCCCTGATTCTTCTTCTTCCTCTTTCCTTTCTCTTCCCCTGATTCTTCTTCTTCCCCTTTCCTTTCTCTTCCCCTGATTCTTCTTCTTCCCCTTTCCTTTCTCTTCCCCTGATTCTTCTTCTTCCCCTTTCCTTTCTCTTCCCCTGATTCTTCTTCTTCCTCTTTCCTTTCTCTTCCCTTGATTCTTCTTCCTCTTTCCTTTCTCTTCCCCTGATTCTTCTTCTTCCTCTTTCCTTTCTCTTCCCTTGATTCTTCTTCTTCCTCTTTCCTTTCTCTTCCCCTGATTCTTCTTCTTCCTCTTTCCTTTCTCTTCCCCTGATTCTTCTTCTTCCTCTTTCCTTTCTCTTCCCTTGATTCTTCTTCTTCCTCTTTCCTTTCTCTTCCCTTGATTCTTCTTCTTCCTCTTTCCTTTCTCTTCCCCTGATTCTTCTTCTTCCTCTTTCCTTTCTCTTCCCCTGATTCTTCTTCTTCCTCTTTCCTTTCTCTTCCCTTGATTCTTCTTCTTCCTCTTTCCTTTCTCTTCCCTTGATTCTTCTTCTTCCTCTTTCCTTTCTCTTCCCCTGATTTCTCTTCTTCTTGTTCCACTTTCTTTTGAAACATTATTTCTCTTGTTCTCTTTCTTATCCCCCTTTGTAGGAGTCCCCCACTTATCTCTCTCTCTCTGAGTCCTATACTTCTTCTATTCCATGTTTGTTATTTCACCTTTATTTAACCAGGTAGGCCAGTCGAGAACAAGTTCTCATTTACAATTGTGACCTGTCCCCTCTCTCTCTCTCTCTCTCTCTATAGATTACTTAACATATGTAATACATTTTGCAGAGGAGATTTTAGTCACAAAAAAACCTGAGTCCAATGCTGTCATCAAGGCAAAGTGAGGTTACTTTGAATAATCTAAAATATAACTGTTCTGAACTGTTTTGTATGGGAAGCGTGAGGACGCCTTAAAGGGGAATGTAGTTTTGTCAACGGCATCACTGCAACACCAAGCTGGAACGAGTTCATTTTAATTTAATTGGTAGATTTGGGAAGTTTTTAACTTCCTGTTTAAAAGTCAGTGGTGTCTGTGCTGCCTTTACACAGCGGAGCGATGCTCTGCCACTTCTCAGAGTGGTGCCTGGTCTCGCAGGTTGCGCAGTCAGTTGACTACATTTTTTTTTTACACCATTTCAGCAGCTCAAAAGATTTGAGCCTGATCCAAAATCAAAAAGCCAGGTCTTAGTGACATCCCTGGAGGAGAGGGGTGTTGCTCATTCATTGCGGTGCTATATCATCACAAAAGATCATTCGCTGTCTGCCAGTCTGATCAATCAAGACACAGGATTATAATCGGCAAAGGCTTCAGTCTGCTGGTGAGTTCTTCCTCATGGAATTGTGTTACATGAGGATATGGGAATGCTTTAAAAAAACACTCTTGTATGATCTTATTAAAACAAGTGTCTCCTTCTTTGATGAACTGAAAGCTGGCATCAAATCAACTTCCTTGTAACTTTTGTTTTGTGTTTAAAGTGGAACGTTTCTCTGTGAAACTCCATATCTTCTCCGTAGCAGCTTGTAAATCAAACTAGAAAAGGAATAACAAACCTCATCAGTAGCTCAACAACAATGCGTCAGTTATGTTAATGCGTAACTTTTGTAGGCCGTCATTGTAAATAAGAATTTGTTCTCAACTGACTTGCCTAGTTTTTGAAAAAAAGGTTAGATCAAATATACACAGTTACAGTGTCAACCTGCCAATGTGTCAAAGTTCTTGTCTCTGAGGGCGATAGCTGACAGGCTATTTGACATGGTATATACGACTGCATGTGATTGTCACGTCAGGATGAAATGGTATCCCCTTCTTTATGAAATCCCCTCCTCCCTTTCCTTTTTGGATTTTGCATAAACTTCCCATTTATAGACTATGTGGTTCCATTGAACTAATTTGCTACATATTTCTTCCCTTTAGAATGGTCTGCGTTCATCTCAAAATGGCTGTTGGTATTGTCTTAGCTGTTCTGCTGTATGGTAAGTTTCCACAGCTAAGTGCACTACTGTTCTCATTCATCAACATAGACAGCCACGAGGTTATAGGCCACCACCCGCTCTGATTTCTACCTAGTGTACACTATGAGCAGAGCACCAAGCGGCTGCACATACTGGACCCTGTAGATTACATGGTCCAAAACGGTGTTAGCAACCTTGTTATCAGAAAGGGAACACACACACACTTAAAGGGAAGTCTCAGACGTCGACATCTTCAAAAGTCTACGGGTGGATTTCTTCAGAACTGCAAAAAAACAAACAAATAACGACGTGACAAATGCACAGAAGCAAATATGTGCCTTTTCATCTCAATGGAGCATCATTATTATTATTATTATTATTATTGTTATTATTTATTTATGATTATTATTTATGATTATTATCATTTATTATTATTTAATTATTATTATTATTATTATTTATTTATTTATTATTATTATCATTATTATTATTATTTATTATTATTTATTTTTATTATTATTATTATTATTATCATCATTATTATTATTATTATTATTATTATTAGCATTATTATTATTATAATATTTCTTCTTCGTACATTTGTCAATGAGCTCGGTCAGGTTGTGGTGTACACCTCTCACAGACACAGGGGTGTTAACTCTGAGAGTTTTGGAGTTCTGTACTGCTCACGAGGAGGGTGAGAGTTGTGAGAGTTGTGAACAGAGTTTTGGAGTTTTGGAGTTCTGTACTGCTCACTAGGAGGGTGAGAGTTGTGAACAGAGTTTTGGAGTTCTGTACTGCTCACTAGGAGGGTGTTGTGAACATTAACAGCTAGATACAGCACCATGCCATCTATTACCGTATGGTTATTGACTATTTATAATAATTTCAACTTGTTCTTATAAAATATGATAACTATTGGCTGTGTCTGATTCTAATCAGAGCTGGAAGTTTTACGGAGTCGTGACCTATCGCTCGCTGTTATCAACCACATCTACGGTGGAGTCGTAAGCAGAGGCAGGTCCTCTGCTGTAGCCAGGTTTACACTAGATTAACTAGCCCTACCAACACCTTGGTTACCTGGCTATTGAATTGTGACAGAACAGTAGGCCTGTATCTTATCCAGACAAATGAAGACTATACATTTCTATTGAAGTAAAAATGAGTCCAATATTTGAACAGAAAGCATCCCTCAGCTGTAGAAAACATTGAAAGCATGTTTTTAAAACTAGGCAAGTCAGTTAAGAACAAATTCCTATTTACAATGACGGCCTACCCCGGCTAAACCCAGACGACGCTAGGCCAATTGTGTGCCGCCCAACCACGGCCGGATGTGATTCAGCCTGGATTCAAACCGACTGTAGTGTCGCCTCTAGCACTGAGATGCAGTGCCTTAGACCGCTGTGATACAGCCTGGGATGGAACCAGGGTCTGTAGTGTCGCCTCTAGCACTGAGATGCAGTGCCTTAGACCGCTGTGATACAGCCTGGGATGGAACCAGGGTCTGTAGTGTCGCCTCTAGCACTGAGATGCAGTGCCTTAGACCGCTGTGATACAGCCTGTAATGGAACCAGGGTCTGTAGTGACGCCCTCTAGCACTGAGATGCAGTGCCTCAGACCGCTGCGCCACTCGGGAGCCCAAATGGTGTGCCACACATTCTATGTGAACTTCTTTCTGTATATTCGCTAGCTACTCCTCTCTAACACAATAGTGCTTTCAGAGGGGAATCCAATGTTTAAAAAAAATGGGTGAAAGGAACTTCCAGTAGAAAGGCCTGAGAAGTTTCAAAACAGTAGGGTGAGCAGGGAACCACCAGCCTGACCCAACCAACTGAGTCACAACTGGGAATAGAGAGAGGCAGGAAAGTCCCAGGCTTGTAGTATACCAGGTCCATTTTCGTTTTAAGCCTGCACAAAACACGTCATCTCTTTGAGGCCTATTTCGATACATCACAGTGAAAGTTGTCCGATGAGTCAACCAGAAAATGTCATATTAGCATGGTAAATGTGGAGTTGCGTTTTAACTAACTATTGCCTCTTTTATGTTTTGAAAGTTATTTCAGTAGTTTCATCAACACACCCAAAGGAGCAAACCGTGGTTGGAATCATCGGACAGCCCGTCCTTCTGCCCTGTGACCGTTCCACATTGGCAACTCCCAACTACCCAACAAGAACCAGAATATATTGGCAAGATTTAACCCCCAGAGTGCTGCATGTTTTCAAAGATGGAAACGAGGAGTATGTACACCAAAACCTCTGGTATAAAAACAGGACAACAATTAACACGGATCAGTTGGCTTCTGGAAATCTGTCTCTCCTGCTCAACCCAGTTAATGTCCGAGACAATCTCCTGACCTGCGACGTTATTCTAATAATCAATCACGTACATTCTCAAGAGTGCCAAATCACTGTCAATGTAGCAGGTAGGCTATGGCTTAGAGAGATATTGTTCAATCAGGCTCATGTTGTTGAGTGGGACTGGAACATAATGGTGCTTTAGCTCATAATATAAATATATCCTGTTCTGGAAACATTTCCATTAACTATCAATGCATCTCATAATTACACTGGTTCTGGCTTTGTCCCATTGTGCTCCCTGCAGCAAGTTACCAAAAGCCCACATTAAACTTCACAGACATGACGCTTGTGTGCACCACCCACGGAGGCTTCCCTGAACACCAGGTGACATGGAGGACCCATAACCGTACTCTGGAGCGTCACGAGGCTGTCACCAAGACTACCCAGGATCCTGGAACAGGAACCTACAACATCAGCAGCAGAGTGAATGTGACAGAGGGACAGAATATAACCTGCAGTATCTACAACCCCATCCTCAATGAGACCCAGAGTAACTTTATCGTCATACCAGCCTGTGAGTTCTACCATCCAGTGAATGTACAGAGACAGTGAGGCCTACTCACTTCAGTTACACTGCTGTAATTACAAAGATTTAAATCAGATTTAGACCAGTAGACGAGACCATTTCACCTCAACTAGAGTAGCTGCATTGCAGGATGTGTTTCAAGTGTTTCAGGTCACATGACAAATGTGTAAATATCACAGTTCAGACAGTTGTGAAAGCAAGTACAGCTCAAACCCAATGGAGCTCAGACACCGCCCCCTAGTGGATAGGCTCAGTAAACCAAAATTATTTTTGAAACACTTAGCAGCATGGCACATTAAGAATATCCAATTTAAATGAGGTCCATAAATGTCTGTTTTGTCTTTGTCAAAACCAGGATAAGCAAACGGTATACAACTAAGGGAACATGTTAGATTAGAAGTTTCCAGGAGAGAACTAAATCACAGCATTCATGTTTTCTAGTTCATGTACAACATGGTCTTCACATTGTGTCTTTACAGCCAAAGAGGAAAACCGTTTACCGAAATGGATCCTGGCGGCATTTTGTCCATTGGGCGTGTTGTTGATTGCCGTCATTCTCTGTGTAAAATGTGAGTCTCATTCTGTTTCATTGTGAATTGACTTACAGTAGTAAGCTGGTGTTGTGTAACTCGTTAAGGATCAAGGTAGTGTTGTGTATTGTAAAAGTGGGAATACTGCTCTGTTACTGCAGACCCCAACCTCAGGAAGCCATGGAGGAAGATGATCCATTGCTGTTCTGAACCTGAACCTGAAACCACTGCACAAGAAGCAGGTGAGTCGTATACTGCACAGTACTACACTGCTCAAGAAGCAGGTGAGTCGTATACTGCACAGTACTACACTGCACAAGAAGCAGGTGAGTCGTATACTGCACAGTACTACACTGCTCAAGAAGCAGGTGAGTCGTATACTGCACAGTACTACACTGCACAAGAAGCAGGTGAGTCGTATACTGCACAGTACTACACTGCTCAAGAAGCAGGTGAGTCGTATACTGCACAGTACTACACTGCTCAAGAAGCAGGTGAGTCGTATACTGCACAGTACTACACTGCTCAAGAAGCAGGTGAGTCGTATACTGCACAGTACTACACTGCTCAAGAAGCAGGTGAGTCGTATACTGCACAGTACTACAATGCTCAAAAAAATTGGGAAGGGAACACTAAAATAACACATCCTAGATCTGAACGAATGAAATATTTGAATTAAATACTTTTTTCTTTACATAGTTGAATGTGCTGACAACAAAATCACACAAAAATTATCAATGGAAATCAAATGTATCAACCCATGGAGGTCTGGATTTGGAGTCACACTCAAAATTAAAGTGGAAAACCACACTACAGGCTGTTTCCAACTTTGATTTAATGTCCTTAAAACAAGTCAAAATGAGGCTTAGTGTTGTGTGTGGCGTCCACGTGCCTGTATGACCTCCCTACAATGCCTGGGCATGCTCCTGATGAGGTGGCAGATGGTCTCCTGAGAGATCTCCTCCCAGACCTGGACTAAAGCATCCACCAACTCCTGGACAGTCTGTGGTGCAACGTGGCGTTGGTGGATAGAGCGAGACATGATGTCCCAGATGTGCTCAATTGGATTCAAGTCTGGGGAACGGGTGGGCCAGTCCATAGCATCAATGCCTTCCTCTTGCAGGAACTGCTGACACACTCCAGCCACATGACGTTTAGCATTGTCTTGCATTAGGATGAACCCAGGGCCAACCACACCACCAGAAATGCCACCCCACACCATGACTGACCCACCGCCAAACCGGTCATGCTGGAGGATGTTGCAGGCAGCAGAACGTTCTCCACGGTGTCTCCATATTTCACGTGCTCAGTGTGAACCTGCTTTCATTTGTGAAGAGCACAGGGCGCCAGTGGTGAATTTGCCAATCTTTGTGTCCTCTGGCAAATGCCAAACGTCCTGCACGGTGTTGGGCTGTAAGCACAACCCCCACCTGTGGACGTCGGGCCCTCATACCACCCTCATGGTGTCTGTTTCTGACCGTTTGAGCAGACACATGCACATTTGTGGCCTGCTGGAGGTAATTTTGCAGGGCTCTGGCAGTGCTCCTCCTGCTCCTCCTTGCACAAAGGTGGAGGTAGCGGTCCTGCTGCTGGGTTGTTGCCCTCCTACGGCCTCCTCCACATCTCCTGATGTACTGGCCTGTCTCCTGGTAGCGCCTCCATGCTCTGGACACTACGCTGACAGACACAGCACACCTTCTTGCCACAGCTCGCATTGATGTGTCATCCTGGATGAGCTGCAAAACCTGAGCCACTTGTGTGGGTTGTAGACTCCGTCTCATGCTACCACTAGAGTGAAAGCACCGCCAGCATTCAAACGTGACCAAAACATCAGCCAGGAAGCATAGGAACTGAGAAGTGGTCTGTGGTCCCCACCTGCAGTACCACTCCTTTATTGGGGGTGTCTTGCTAATTGCCTATAATTTCCACCTGTTGTCTATTCCATTTGCACAACAGCATGTGAAATTTATTGTCAATCAGTGCTTCCTAAGTGGACAGTTTGATTTCACAGAAGTGTGATTGACTTGGAGTTACATTGTTGTTTAAGTGTTCCCTTTATTTTTTTGAGCAGTGTATATTATATCTGTATAACTTATAGTATATCTTACTGTAGTGTATCTGGTGATGGATTCTGGGTACTAACTCCTAAAATTGGGACAGGGTTAATAATCAGGTGTACTATTGAAATATTGAGTGCTTAGGGTTAGAGGGTCTACACCAGAAGTTCATGGTTCATCTATTGGAGGAAGGTATATAGTGGGTGCAATTATGCTTGGAATGTGTTGAGTGCAGGGAAAGCGATCGCCTGTGTCAGACATTGATAAGAAGAGTGAGCACTTTGGGGTAGAGGTCAATTGAAAAGAGGAAGAAGAGATATCACCAAGGTTCTGTCTAGCAACAGAGATGCATTGGCTATTCAGATGTGTGGGAGGAGACTCAGGAGGAACAGATATCACCAAGGTTCTGTCTAGCAACAGAGATTCATTGGCTATTCAGATGTGTGGGAGGAGACTCAGGAGGAAGGGTTAAATATCAGTGCTTGTGTGAAATGACGTTGTATTGATCCTCTGGGAAGAATACACTTTGTGTCCGTCACGTTTTTACTCTGAAAATTTGAACCTAACACTGTATAACTACTATAGTGCATCTGTGTGACTTACTGTAGTGTACAGTTGCTTGTGAAAGTATTCACCCCCCTTGGCATTTTCTTATTTTGTTGCCTTTCCAACCTGGAATTAAAGTAGATTTTTGGGGAGGTTTTTGTCATTTGATTTACACAACATTCCTACCACTTTGAAGATTTAAAAATATTTTGAGGGGGTGAAACAAACAAGAAATGAGACAAAAAAAAACTGAATATGTGTCAGGCATACGTGTATAGGTGGTGGGGAAGTCAGGCGCAGGAAAGTCAAACGGAGTGTAAAATGGAGTCTTTTAATAATGTCCTAGTAACATGCTCCATAACACTAAACAGGAAAAGAACATAAACAAAATATGGGTACGAAGACCCCGACGCGCACCTATACAACAACACTACACTGACAATAAACAATCTCTGACAAAGACATGAGGGGAAACAGAGGGTTAAATACACAACAGGTAATGAATGGGATTGAAAACAGGTGTGTGGGGAGACAAAACAAATGGAAAATGAAAAAAGGATCAATGATTGCTAGAAGACCGGTGACGTCGAACGCCGAGCACCGCCCCGAACAAGGAGAGGCAACGACTTCGGCAGAAGTCGTGACAGAACTTGAGCGTGCATAACTATTAATAACAATTTTTTAATAATGGATTTAATGGTGGTCCGTGGGATGTTAAAAGTTTCAGATTTTTTTTTTTTATAACCCAACCCTGATCTGAACATCTCCACAACCTTGTCTCTGACCTGTTTGGAGAGCTCCTTTGCCTTCATGGGTCCGCTTGGTGGTGCCCCTTGCTTAGTGGTGTTGCAGACTCTGGGGCCTTTCAGAACAGGTGTGTGTATATCTATTGAGATCATGTGACCGATCATGTGACACTTCGATTGCTCACAGGTGGACTTTATATAACTAATTATGTAACTTCTGAAGGTAATTGGTTGTACCAGATCTTATCTAGGGGCTTCATAGCACAGGGGGTGAATACACAATACATATACACACTGTCACACCCTGACCTTAGTTATCGTTGTTTTCTTTATTATTTTGATTAGGTCAGGGTGTGACGAGGGTGGTTTGTGTGTTTTTGTCTTGTCTAGGGTTTTTTGTATATCTATGGGGTTTTGGTATTGTCTAGATATATGTAGGTCTATGGTGGCCCTAAATTGGTTCCCAATCAGAGACAGCTGTTTATCGTTGTCTCTGATTGGGGATCCTACTTAGGTTGCCATTTTGGTTTTGTGGGTTATTGTCTATGTGTAGTTGCCTGTGTCAGCACTCGGTTTATCACAGCATCACTTCCGTTTTGTTTGTTTGTTAGTTTGTTTAAGTGGTCTTCGTTAATTAAAGAAGAATGCACGCTGCGCCTTGGTCTCCTCCTTATGACGAACGTGACAGAATAACCCACCAAACCAGGACCAAGCAGCGTGAAAAGGAGGAACAGCGCTTAATGGGGAGATGGACCTGGGAGGGGATATTAGATGGAGCAGGACCCTGGACACAGCCGGGGGGAGTATCGCCGTCCTGAGGAGGAGTTAAAGGCAGCGAAAGCGGAATTGCGATACTACGAGGAGAAATACAGGAGAATAGAGGAACGGCGACGATATGAAGGTACACGGCTAGCATGGAAGCCCGAGAGGCAGCTCCAAGATGTTTTTGGGGGGTGGCACACCAGGAGATTGGCTGAGTCAGGTAGGAGACCTGAGCCAACTTCTCATGCTTACCGTGGGGAGTGTGTAACTGGTCAGGCACCTTGTTATGCAGAGATGCTCAAGGTGTCTCCAGTGCGCTATTCTAGCCCGGGGGCTCTATTCCAGCTATTCCAGGACATATTGAGCCAGCTCTATGTTCTGGATCTCCAATGCATCTCCACGGTCCAGTGTATCCTGTTCCTCCTCCCCGCACTCGCCCTGAGGTGCGTGTCACCAGCCCGGTACCACCAGTACCGGCACCACGCATCAGGCCTCCAGTGTCCAGTACGCCCTGCTCCCCAACCTCGCCCTGAGGTGTGTGTCACCAGCCCGGTCCCAACAGTGCCGGCACCAGGCCTACAGTACGCCTCGGCAGTCCAGAGCGTCTGGCGACAGTACCCAGTCCAGAGCGTCTGGCGACAGTACCCGGTCCAGAGCGTCTGGCGACAGTACCCGGTCCAGAGCGTCCGGCGACAGCACCCGGTCCAGAGCGTCCGGCGACAGTACCCGGTCCAGAGCGTCCGGCGGCAGTACCCGGTCCAGAGCGTCCGGCGGCAGTACCCGGTCCAGAGCGTCCGGCGGCAGTACCCGGTCCAGAGCGTCCGGCGGCAGTACCCGGTCCAGAGCGTCCGGCGGCAGTACTCGGTCCAGAGCGTCCGGCGGCAGTACCCGGTCCAGAGCGTCCGGCGAGAGTTCAGACCGGAACCTCCAACGACGGGCCACAAACCAGAACATCCGGCGATGATCCACGCAGGGACCTACGGCGAGGATCCGCAGTCCAGAGCCTCCGACGATGATCCACGGGTCTGTGTTACAAGAGAGGACTCAGTGTAAAGAAGGGGGGCGGCGTCCAGAACCAGAGCCGCCACCAAGGTTAGATGCCCACCCAGACCCTTCCATATAGGTTTAGGTTTGCGGCCGGGAGTCCGCACCTTTGTCACGCCCTGAACAGAACCAGAGCCGCCACCAAGGTTAGATGCCCACCCAGACCCTTCCATATAGGTTTAGGTTTGCGGCCGGGAGTCCGCACCTTTGTCACGCCCTGAACTTAGTTATCTTTGTTTTCTTTATTATTTTGGTTAGGTCAGGGTGTGACGAAGGTGGTATTTGTGTTTTTGTCTTGTCTACGGTTTTTGTATATCTATGGGTATTGTCTAGATATATGTAGGTCTTTGGGAACCAATTCAGGCCACCAATCAGAGACCGCTGTTGATCGTTGTCTCTGATTGGTGATCCTATTTAGGTTGCCATTTTCCATTTTGGTTTTGTGGGTTATTGTCTGTGTAGTTGCCGGTATCAGCACTCGGTTTATCACAGTGTCACAGTTGTTTTGTTAGTTTGCTTAAGTATTCTTTGTTAATTAAAGAAGAATGTATTCCTATCACGCTGCGCCTTGGTCTCCTCCTTATGACGAACGTAAAACACGCGCAACTTTTCTGTTTCCCCTTTTTTTAAACAAGTTATTTTGTCTTTGTCCATTACATGAAATCCAAATAAAAATCTATTTAAGTTGCAGGTTGTGATGCAACAAAATAGGAAAAAATGCCAAGGGGTGTAAGCACTGCATATGCTGTATAATTTACTATAGTCTGTGTGTATAATTTACTATAGTCTGTGTGTATAATTTACTATAGTCTGTGTGTATAACTTACTATAGTCTGTGTGTATAATTTACTATAGTCTGTGTGTATAATTTACTATAGTCTGTGTGTATAACTTACTATAGTCTGTGTGTATAACTTACTATAGTCTGTGTGTATAACTTACTATAGTCTGTGTGTGTATAACTTACTATAGTCTGTGTGTGTATAACTTACTATAGTCTGTGTGTGTATAACTTACTATAGTCTGTGTGTGTATAACTTACTATAGTCTGTGTGTGTATAACTTACTATAGTCTGTGTGTGTATAACTTACTATAGTCTGTGTGTATAACTTACTATAGTCTGTGTGTGTATAACTTACTATAGTCTGTGTGTGTATAACTTACTATAGTCTGTGTGTGTATAACTTACTATAGTCTGTGTGTGTATAACTTACTATAGTCTGTGTGTGTATAACTTACTATAGTCTGTGTGTGTATAACTTACTATATATAGTCTGTGTGTGTATAACTTACTATAGTCTGTGTGTGTATAACTTACTATAGTCTGTGTGTGTATAACTTACTATAGTCTGTGTGTGTATAACTTACTATAGTCTGTGTGTGTATAACTTACTATAGTCCGTGTATAACGTGCTATAGTCTAACGTGCTATAGTCCATGTGTATAACTTACTATAGTCTGTGTGTATAACTTGCAATAGTCCGTGTATAACTTGCTATAGTCCATGTGTATAACGTGCTATAGTCTGTGTGTATAACTTTCATATCTAGTCTCTGATTTGTCTTTTGCAGAAATTGCAGAATTGAATCCACAACAGTAGAAATCAAGTCCCAAGCTTCTCCAGTGGTGAGGAAGACGAGTTACTGCGTTGTTGGTCCATATGGCTGGACAACATGAGGACATTGGTACTGCCAAAATACTGAGAACCATACTGCTACCAGTAATCTTGCATGGAAGCTGATATGTGATGCTAGTGATCTATGTCCAATATCCAGTGTTTAGGTCCAGGTGTTTATACAAAATAATTGACTTCACGTAAGGGGAGATCAAATTGAGACGCGAAGATGTATGAAACACTTGAAGAAAAGAACCCGGACACAGATACAACTGTAGACACAAACGGTGTTGTTGAACAGTGAACCTGTATGTGTTTGCGTTATAATGAAAGTGGTTTTGTCATAATGTGTTTTAGTATTGTTTGTGTCCCAACATATCACAGACACACAGACGACGATGAAGAAAGAAACACCTTAATTGGGGAGGACGGCCTCGTGGTAATGGCCGGAGCGAAATCCGTGGAATGGTATCAAATACATGAAACATATGGTTTGATGCCATTCCATTTGCTCCGTTCCACACATCATTATGAGCCGTCCTCCCCTCAACAGCCTCCACTGATAGTGATTCAGGTTCTTTCTGTATCTAACTTGCAGGTCTGCCGTTCATCGCGGTAGTGAATGTCATGTCTGACTGTATTTTTATGGCTGAGTGAATGTCATGTCTGACTGTATTTTTATGGCTGAGTGAATGTCATGTCTCATTGATGGAAGATGTTAGTGCCTATAGAAAGTTGACACGCCCCTATGAATTTTTTTTCACATTCCGTTGCTTTACAAAGCCTGCTCGCCTCTACAGGATTGGTGGGTCCCCCTCGGAGACGGTTGAGCTAACGTAGGCTAGTGTGATTAGCATGAGGTTGTAAGTAACAAGAACATTTCCCAGGACATATCTGATATGGGCAGAAAGGTTAAATTCTTGTTTAATCTAACTGCACTGTCGAATTACAAAGCCTGCTAGCTAAAAACGTTACCTCACAATGACAGATAAACGATTCTAGAATATAACTGTGAACTACAGAGCGTGGGTCGCTTGGGGGTTACCCTACGGTAGCCCCAGTTAGATCAGGCTACTCAACGTGTTTTATAGTTTTTTTTATTTGTTTAGTCTTTTTTTTTCTTTTGGAGGGGTTTACAGGAACAATATATATTTCAATGAATATATTCTGTGTGTATAACATGTACCTGTGGGCTGTCAACCAAAAGAAAAACTGAAGTAAGAAATACATAGAAATGATCATATTGATCAAGAAAATATTTTGTAGAAGTATAATTCATATTGTAAATAAACAAAACCTGCAACCCTGCATACCTATTTCTGCCCATTCCACCCACCACTTATCTCCTAAGCCCCCCCTACTAGCCCCCTGAACATCCAAGGTTGCTTGTCAACTGAGGATGTTTTTACACCCCCCCCCCCCCCAGAGAACCCCGTTGCCACACCACCCCTTCCACATGGGCCTGAAAGCAAAGATAGTATCATGCTGAATAGCCACCACTAGTCAGCCCCCCCCCCAATTGCTACAGTTGATAATATGTTTATGTTTTATTTAAATTATTACTTGTATTGTTTTGGTGGCAGGTAGCCTAGTGATCAGAGCAGTGGCTCGAATCCCCGAGCTGACAAGGTGAAAAACTGTCGTTCTAACCCTGAACAAGGCAGTTAACCCACTGTTCCTAGGCCGTCATTGAAAATATGAATTTGTTCTTAACTGACTTGCCTAGTAAAATTTGAGGTTTGAGTTTAATATTTAAACTGTACCCTTTAATTACATCTGCAAATCTGAACATCTGACTAATAAACTTATTATAAACTTATATTTTTACATTGTTGTATTTTAATGTTGTTATATATTTTTACACTCCAGATACTAACTTATACAACGAACAAAAACTTAGACACAGACAAACAATGACTACAACTCATCTGCCCAGACATGCATTCTCACACCCCCATTCCTAGTGCCTGTGTGGTCACACCCCCATTCCTAGTGCCTGGTGGTCACACCCCCATTCCTAGTGCCTGCGTGGTCACACCCCCATTCCTGGTGCCTGCGTGGTCACACCCCCATTCCTGGTGCCTGCGTGGTCACACCCCCATTCCTGGTGCCTGCGTGGTCACACCCCCATTCCTAATGCCTGCGTGGTCACACTCCCATTCCTGGTGCCCCCCATTCCTGGTGCCTGGTGGTCACACCCCCATTCCCGTGGTCACACCCCCATAATGCCTGGTGCCTAATGCCGTGGTCACACTCCCATTCCTGGTGCCTGCGTGGTCACACCCCCATTCCTGGTGCCTGCGTGGTCACACCCCCATTCCTGGTGCCTGCGTGGTCACACCCCCATTCCTGGTGCCTGCGTGGTCACACCCCATTCCTGGTGCCTGCGTGGTCACACTCCCATTCCTAATGCCTGCGTGGTCACATGCCTGCCCCATTCCTGGTGCCTGCGTGGTCACACCCCATTCCTGGTGCCTGCCGTGGTCACACCCCCATTCCTAGTGCCTGCGTGGTCACACCCCCATTCCTGGTGCCTGGTGGTCACACCCCCATTCCTAATGCCTGGTGGTCACACCCCCATTCCTGGTGCCTGCGTGGTCACACCCCCATTCCTGGTGCCTGGTGGTCACACCCCATTCCTGGTGCCTGCGTGGTCACACCCCCATTCCTGGTGCCTGCGTGGTCACACCCCCATTCCTGGTGCCTGCGTGGTCACACCCCCATTCCTGGTGCCTGGTGGTCACACCCCCATTCCTAATGCCTCGTGGTCACACCCCCATTCCTGGTGCCTGGTGGTCACACCCCCATTCCTGGTGCCTGCGTGGTCACACCCCCATTCCTGGTGCCTGGTGGTCACACCCCCATTCCTAATGCCTGTGTGGTCACACTCCCATTCCTGGTGCCTGCCGTGGTCACACCTCCCATTCCTGGTGCCTGCCTGCGTGGTCACACCTCCATTCCTAATGCCTGTGTGGTCACACCCCCATTCCTAATGCCTGCGTGGTCACACTCCCATTCCTGGTGCCTGGTGGTCACTAATGCCTGGTGGTCACACTCCCATTCCTGGTGCCTGGTGGTCACACTCCCATTCCTGGTGCCTGGTGGTCACACCCCCATTCCTAATGCCTGGTGGTCACACCCCCATTCCTGGTGCCTGGTGGTCACACCCCCATTCCTAATGCCTGTGGTCACACCTCCCATTCCTAATGCCTGTGTGGTCACACTCCCATTCCTAATGCCTGGTGGTCACACTCCCATTCCTAATGCCTGCGTGGTCACACCCCCATTCCTGGTGCCTGGTGGTCACACCCCATTCCTAATGCCTGGTGGTCACACCCCCATTCCTGGTGCCTGGTGGTCACACCCCCATTCCTAATGCCTGCGTGGTCACACCCCCATTCCTGGTGCCTGGTGGTCACACCCCCATTCCTGGTGCCTGCGTGGTCACACCCCCATTCCTGGTGCCTGCGTGGTCACACCCCCATTCCTGGTGCCTGCGTGGTCACACCCCCATTCCTGGTGCCTGCGTGGTCACACCCCCATTCCTGGTGCCTGCGTGGTCACACCCCCATTCCTGGTGCCTGGTGGTCACACCCCCATTCCTGGTGCCTGCGTGGTCACACCCCCATTCCTGGTGCCTGCGTGGTCACACTCCCATTCCTGGTGCCTGCGTGGTCACACTCCCATTCCTGGTGCCTGCGTGGTCACACCTCCATCAGTGTCACACTAAGGGCCTCACATTGTTCTGTCAGATCCTCATTTGCGAGACTTTTGGGTGGTTGTTACTCTCCGTGCTAATGTTTTAACAGTATCTCATATTTCTGAGCGGGTCATCTCTGTTTATAGTGATTCTTTTTTTGTCTGCTGATAGTTGCTTCAGAGTTGTTAAGTTTAAGGCTATAGGATCCGTCCAACAGTTGTTTAATTCTGAGTTACAGTGCTTATGAAATTGTCATGAATTGCGTTGTTTCTAATTACCACTTTTGTTTCTATATCTTAAACAATGATAGCTGGTTTAGCATGTATTAATGTTGTGAGAGTTGCAAGATATTTACCAGGTTTATTTTCCATTAAGTGGTAGTGTCACGCCCTGGGGCCTGTTGCACAAAAGTAGAATTAAGACATCCGGGATAAATGACTAAACTGAGCTCAATGAAGCCAAAACATGTGCGTCCAGGCTTAATTGGTTGCACAAAGACCAAGCCAGGATGAGCAGACACGGATTCATTAAGCCAGGTGAAACCAATCCTGGATAGGTGCGCGCTCACGGCTCACTCAAATAGACCCCGCCACAGATCACAGATTAACTGATTTACCATGGCAACTAGAGCCGCGTACTTTTCCCCGTCGGAAGCACAAATCCTCATGGAGGCATACGAGGAGGTAAAAATATAATTAAGAAGAAAGGCAACACCGCCACAGTGATAAAGCAAAGAGAAAAAGCGTGGCAAAGTATTGCAGACCGCCTGAATGCGTAAGTAGTGCACAATTACACACTCACCGCTCCGCTGAAACATCACAATTACAATTCAAATATTTAATTCACATCTCCAAAAACGCAGTTGTACTGTAATTATGAAACGGTTAAATTTTTAATTGAAATGCACTGCAGATATGAGTGAAATTGTGTAAAGTAAGTCCATCACACTGTATAAAGCTATGATAAATTATTATTAAAGCCTTACATTATTATTTAACGTTACTACGCTCAGTACGGTTTAATCTTAGCCGTTGTACTCTGCTTCTTATGTTGTCCACCGTTTTTTTTGTGTTTCTCCTGCTTTCATTAATGTAAAGCTGCTTTGACAGAATGAAACAATTGTGAAAAGTGCTATATAAATAACATTTAATTGAATAAATAGATGAGCTATAATAATAATCACTTTAATTTATATAGCGCCTTTCAAAGGACCCAAGGTCGGTTGCTCACTGCACTGCAAAAATGTCTTTCTTACTTAGTATTTTTGTCTTGTTTTCAGTAAAAAAATATCTAAAAAACATCTTGAATATTTTCTTGAGCAAAATTACCTAGGAAAATAAGCAAAAAAAATCTGCCAGTGATGTGCATTGATTGGTGTAATATTCCTCATCCTATGATTTCAGATGGTCTGCAATGCTGACTGTGTGATCAGCAATGTTGTGGCAAAATGGCCTGGCTCAGCCCATGACTCCAGAATCTTTCGGGCCTCTGAAATCTATCAGTGCCTATCACAAGGTAAGCCACACAACCCCTATTTATAACCATCATGGCTGTGTCAAGAATACCACTGTGTTTATGAGGTAGTAATGATGAGATTTTGTGTTGACAGGTGAATTCTCTGGTGTGTTGCTGGGAGACAGGGGGTATGGCTGCCAGCCTTTTCTCCTGACACCTTTCACAGACCCCCAGGAAGCACAGCAGGCCTACAACCATGCCCATGCCAGGACCAGGGCCAGAGTTGAAATGACCTTTGGCCTCCTGAAGGCACGCTTTCACTGCCTTCACAAATTAAGGGTCAGCCCTGTTAGGGCATGTGATATTACTGTGGCTTGTGCTGTCCTCCACAATGTGGCCTGCCTGAGGAAGGAGAGGGCCCCCAGAGTGCCACCAGCCATGGACTGGGACAATCCGGCAATCTTCCCTGATGACGACAGTGGTCGGCTGCTGAGGGACCAATATGTGTTGAATTATTTTAGTTAGTATGTGTGCTTTCAATTTTGGTTAAATATGTCCTGCGGTGGCAGAGGAATTTGTTTTTTTTTGGGTTCGTTTTTTACGAATTTGGCCTCTTATGATGTTTGTGCGGTATACTGTGTGTAATACAAGGCTGCAGGGAGGCTACTGCATCCATTCATTTGTCTGTTCAGTTGATGTGTATGGATTTGTCCTGCATTTATTTTAGTGTGCAGACATGCAGGGTGTGTTATATATAGACCTTTGAATGTGTATGTATCATTTTGTATAATATGCTTGGATTCTGTGCTTTCCATCTTGTAGAGTCACTGTGACTTCAGTTTCGAAAGGAGCTGATGGTTTACCTGCTTTGTTTTGTCCTTATTCAATAAAGGAACATAATGTTACACATTGTGTTTTTATATTCATATGGAATGTGTATTTGTTTATATGACAGAGTACTAGGGCCACACTGAAGAAAAAGGATAAAGTCATAAATTTATGAGGCTGGTTCTTTCTGCAGAAAAGCTACATATTGTTTTTACAGTTTTGATACTTATGACAATGTGATACTTAATATTCTGGCACATCAGCATGTCTTTGTTTATGAAACCATACTGAAGTACAATTTCACAAAATGCCCCGCATCTGTCATTTTAACAACTGTCCTCCTTTAAAACAACTGGTTACAATATTATGACTTGTCTTTTTTTTCCCTCTGTGGCCCTAATATTATATCATTTTATATATAGTCTATAGGAAACTGTAAATTATCTAATGATGGCAACATCTAAAAATCATTTTTTATCCAAAATCATTGAAATTAATGATCACAAACGTTTAAATAATGACAGTGGGTCTAGTTATATGTGATAACAATGTATAGTGAGCAGTGAAATAACTATTGGTTTCCATTTGTGGTGACTGCTGACTGACATTAGGGATGAGATTAAATAGATCCTGGAATTTAGCCTGGTCTGGAGCAGGCTAGCTCCACAGAATAAATCTCCATGGTAATTTATACCATAACATATCCTCCTGCCCCCTATCCATCTTTAGTGCAACCGGATTACGGATCAATTGAGCCAGGATCACCAAGATCTCCTGGCTTAATCCCTTATCCTAGTTTTGTGCAACAGGCCCCAGGTCTAAGTATTTTGTGTTTTTCTTCATGTATTGGGTCAGGCCAGGGTGTGGCATGGAGTTTTTGTATTGTGGTGTGTTTTGTCTTGGGGTTTTGGTGTGTATGTATTTGGCATTGTAGCTAGTGGGGTTATCTAGCAAAGTCTATGGCTGTCTGGAGTGGTTCTCAATCAGAGGCAGGTGCTTATCGTTGTCTCTGATTGGGAACCATATTTAGGCAGCCATATTCTTTGAGTTTGTCTTGGGTGATTGTCCTGAGTGTCTTGATGTCCTTAGTCTGTGTTAGTTTGCACCAGTTAAGGCTGTTTCGGTTTTCACTACGTTTATTGTTTTGTAGAGTTTGTGTTTTGGATTTGTGTTACGTTGTGTAAATAAACATGGATCACAATATACGCGCTGCAGTTTGGTCCGACTCTCCTTCACCATTAGAAAACCGTGACAGGTAGGCTTTATTTGAGTTTAACATTTTTTTTATAGACATTTTCTAAGATAGTGTTTTTTTTCATTTTGAAGTTCAATTTCTGAATCAAACTTAACTTTTGCAGAGCATGAGTTTATATACATGGGCTCAACTTTGATTTTAGATGTGGAGTGGACAAAAAAAAAAGAAGATTTAAAATAATTATATCCAGTTGAATAAACACTCCAAACAGCCTACCGGACCACTCGGAGGCAACGGCATGGTCCTTTAGCATCGTTTTGTATCATATTTTAATGATAGAACTGGAGGGGACAAAAATATAATTTCCGAATGTGCGTCCCTGAGTTGATTATTTTACCTAATGTACGACTTAAAAGGCATCCCAAATTATGTCGGGGTCGGCTTTTCTCTGTCCTCTATGTCTTCATTTGTAATGGTAAAGGTTTGAATTGTTTTGTTTACGTATTTAATACATTTTGGGTCCATAAGATGCGCTCGGTTCATTCTCTAAATTCTGTTGCTAAGTGTATTTTCGATTGGTGCAATTACGCATGATACTGAAGAATGATCCGACATCGCATATATCATTCATTATTTAATCCAGGAAATTATTAAGTGTATTTTTGGAAAAACACATTTTGTCAATTCTTGAATAGAGCATTTCTTACTTTGAGGAAAAAAAAAAATGAATAGTATTTTGCAGTTGTGAATAATAATCTCCAGATGTCCTGTAAATTATTTATAGAAATAACATCTGTCAATCTCATTGAATGTATGATTTGGGTCACCTGCTAAAATAATATTTCCTTTCTGGATTTGATCTATTCTAAAAACAACAGATTTGCTCCTGGTGTCATATACATTGAAATCAATGTGTATTTTTCACAATGTAAGGTACAATTCAACATTATAATATGTCCTGGGATATGTCCTGGGATTATGTCCTGGGATTATGTCCTGGGATATGTCCTGGGATTATGTCCTGGGATTATGTCCTGGGATTATGTCCTGGGATATGTTTTGGGATTATGCCGGGATATAAGGGGAAATTGTGGATTGTTATTTAGCAGGAGGCCTACACCTCTGCTGTTACTAGAGTTGGTGGCAGTATAGACTTCTTCAAGCCATCTCCTCTTTAAATGTTAAACTTCTAATTTGTTAAAAATGTAACTCTCCCATCGCACCCCCAAGCCAAGCACCTTTACCCACCCAGGCTATCCCAGTGGCCATTTTCTCCTCCTCTCTTCTTTTAGTGTATGCCATTCATCACATGAATCCAAAAGCAATTTACAGTCGTGCATGCATACATTTTACATAGCGGTAACCCAAGTTGTTTTTGAACCCATGACCTTCTGGCTTTACAAGCACCGTGCTCTACCAAGTGAGTCACAAACGACCATTCTTAATTCTCAAGCACATTTAAACCCATCTGCACATCGATTTACTCATATATTTTCCTTTATTCACACACATCATATCCCCTATGCTTCCACACATCCATTCACTTCCACCCTCCTACACATATTCATATTCGCCCTCTGTCACTCTCCCATTCATATGCACAGACACTTACACCCCCCCACACACACACACATCCAAAGTACAATTATTGACATAAAAGCTATATTTCCTCTTTTATATTGTTTTGTCAGCGTCCATGTATCTCATTGGCATCGGCTAATTCTATCGTTACTTCCTAGAGAAGAACAGTTAATTGTGGAGTCTATGTTGTATTGGGGGAGGAGGAAGAAATATTGTCTCAGTATACAATAAGCTGATCTTGGGCATCCAGTGGCGTGTATTCATGGATGCCAAGGAAGCTGGGCATCCCAAAAAAAAAAAAAAAAAATCTAAGAAAAAAATAACAAAATAATTTATCTTTCGTCTCTCTGTGTTTCATAATTTTCCTTCAATTCGCTAGTGTCTGAATATATATCTCACCGGAGAAAGCATCCGAACGAATGAAACAGTGCCCCTCTATGTGTAGCCCATATATCCAAGGCTTTCTGGTCAAAAATAGTATGATATTTTTGCCGCTGTTAGCATTGACTGCAAGGGAAGCCAGCGAGCATTTGGACTCCTTGATAAAAAAAAATAGAAAAATAATAACAAATCAGCATTGACCTTAACTGAGTGAGCTCGACTGTGTTTGGTCCTGGCGCACCAAAAAAAAAAGTGACAAGGGATGCCAGGAAAACCCAAATATCATTGACAGAAAAAACTTGAATTGTTGCATCTCGTTGTACGAAAGAGGCCATATCGGATTCCGGAGGCCCGAAGGCTGTGAAACAGGAAGTGGAGGCTATTCTGAGGAAGGGGGTTATTGAAGAGTCTCACCGTGCATATTTCAGCCTCATCGAGTTAGTGCCCAAACCGGACGGTAGCTTGCGCTTCTGTAATGATTTCCGGGGTGTGAACGAAATAAGCATGTTCAACGCATACCCCATGCCGAGGGTGGACGAGCTCATCGACCAATTGGGAAAGGCCCGGTACATCAGCACCCTTGACCTGACCAAAGGATATTGGCAGGTACCATTGGCAGCCTCCTGGGAGAAGACGGCATTTTCAACACCATGCGGATTGTATCAGTACCGGGTGCTCCCGTTCGGTCTCCATGGAGACCCGCCCACATTCCAGCGACTGATCAACAAAGTACTTCGACGCCACCAGCAGTACGCAGCGGCCGATTTGGATGATATCATCATCCACAGCCAAGGATGGGAAGAGCCCTGACACGCTAGGGTTAATAAGAATTAGGCAAAGTCCCAGATTTCTGCAAAAGGTTGGTTCTTTATTCAGAGACTGTTCTCTCAACTCTCACATCACTACATAGTATCACAATGGTCTAGTCACACATATTATGGAATTATGACTCAACACATTTCATAGAATTATATGATTTCAGGGTGGAATCCTTTAGTCATTACTTTAAACATATACATTCCCTTATCAATACTATAGCCAGTTTATGCCCAGCTTTGCAGCTATATCTTCCCTCCTCACCGATCTAACCAGGGCCTGCCTCCCGAAAACAGTGAAATGGACGGACGATGATGGATGCATGTGATTCGGGACTATGGGCCATTCTGTCCCATATACCAGATGGGGAGGAGTACCCCATCATGTACATCAGCTGAAAGCTGATACCTAGAGAAAAAAAGTACTCTATTGTTGAGAAATAGTGTCTAGCTGTGAAGTGGGACACTCTCAAGTATTACCTGTTAGGTATCAACTTCACCCTGGTCACGGACCAAGCTCCCCCGGTCTGGATGGCCAGGGGAAAGGACTCAAACGATCGGGTCACCAGGTGGTTCTTGTCCCTTCAACACTTCTCTTTTCTGTTGTGCACAGGTCAGGGGCGAAGCATAGAAACGCAGATGCCCTATCGAGAAGGGAGACATACATCACACTGATGAGAGTCCCCTCCCCGACAGAGCGGGGTGTACAGCAGGTCAGCCACCAGGGGAGACTCGTCGAGACCTGGTGACAGGTGGAGGATACATCACGAGGCGATGGCTCCCTCTGCTGGACGTGCCAGGTCTCGACGGGCTCTCCGGCCAGGACCTATTGGGGCTGATTGGGGATTGGTGAGTAATCAAGGGCAGATTGCTGAGTAATCAAGGGCAGATTGCTCACCAGCTGTACAAGTCCCATAAAGCTGCCAGAAGGGCAGCACACAGGGAAGAGACTGGGGGAGGAAAGGACTCCCGTATAGTTGGGGACGGTACCAGAAGTAACAGGAGGGAGTTCAGTTTTTGATCCCCTCAGGATACAGTAAGACCCGGAGCCCAGAAGACAGTATCCCAGAGAGGGTCTCTTGGGGGATACAGTAAGACCCAGAGCCCAGTAGACAGTATCCCGGAGAGGGTCTCTTGGGGGATACAGAAAGACCCGGAGCCCAGAAGACGGTATCCCGGAGAAGGTCTCTTGGGGGATACAGAAAGACCCGGAGCCCAGAAGACGGTATCCCGGAGAAGGTCTCTTGGGGGATACAGAAAGACCCGGAGCCCAGAAGACTCTGTCTGTGTCTGATCTGAGTAAATGTTTTGACCCACCCCTGGTCTGACACAATGTATAATGGGGAAAAATGGGAGAGACCTCATGGGGGGTGGAGACAAGCACAAGACAGGTGAAACAGATCAGGGTGTGACAGGAAACATTAACTTGATTGACCGTGTAACTGTCAATTTAAAAAAATGTTATTTTAATCATAGAAATATTTATTAAAGAATATTTGACACAAAAACAGTGAAGTGCACATTCTCTTCATATCGACAAACAATATATTTTACACAGGTTGATTTCCAAGAACTGAAAACCTTTCATTGCACCAAAAAATTATTTAAATAGTCAAGTTTATTTTATTTCACTAGGCAAGTCAGTTAAGAACATATTCTTATTTTCAATGACGGTCTAGGAACAGAAGGTTAACTGCCTCGTTGAGGGCAGAATGACAAATGTTTTACCTTGTCAGCTCAGGGATTCAATCTTGCAACCTTTGGGTTACAAGTCCAACGCTCTAACCACTAGGCTACCTGCCACACCCTGTCACTTCCTGATTGCTTATGACAAAACAATAAATGACTCTCAAAGCACACAGCCCCAAACATCATAAACGTTGTCAACATGAAAGAAAACATTTTGGGTGAAAACAAGAGCACATAGGGCCCCATCTATATGGGCCCCATCATGAACCGACAGAAATACGCTGGTGGGTCTCCCACAGGGCCCTAGCCTTTTGACCACATCACAAGCAAACTATTTCTGTGGCCCCACTCTTTCATTTCAGGTACGTCAGTTAACTAAGAACAAATTATTATTTACAATGACAGCCTAACGAGGAACAGTGGATTAACTGCCTTGTTCAGAGGTAGGATAACAGATTTTCACTGTGTCGGCGATTTGATCCAGCAACTTTTCGTTAGCTGGACCATCACTCTAACCACTAGGCTACCTGCTGCCCCAATCACTCTTGACAGCTGGGATAGATTTTTGTGGTTTAAAGTTAATTTCCTACAACCCTACACATTTTGCCACAGGGTGTAAAGAGAACGTTGCAGTCCTGAAGCACGTTTCCTGCAACCCTACACATTTTGCCATGGGGTAGAGATATATTTTTGCTGCTTTAAAGCTAAATTCATGAACTTCCAAACATTTAGACTATTATCTTATGTCATGTTAACTGTTTGTTACCTGCAATATGCTTTGTGGTCTCCACCGGACAGATGTTTCTCTCCGGTTTTGTGATGAAACAAAGATGTGGGTGAATTTATTCTGCCACTGTGTCTTTTATTGTCTCAGTCTTGCCTATATTTCACGGTGTCAAGGCATATGAACTAACAGGTTATTGAGCAAACAATGAATTATCACAACACATTGGTTGTCATATGTAAGTTTTTTTTTCTTGGCCTGGCTTCCTCAGTGATTTTACTCACACACTGCTACTGGGGGCATCACTGTACAGTATGTTGCCTATTGTGCTTCTCTGTTTCCTTCGCTTCTGCCTCTTCTCTGGGCACTGGGCTGTCTTTCAACTGGAAATGTTTCCTGCAGCTTGTTCAGGGCTTCATCGGCGCTATTGACCTCCATTCTCTGTGTTCTATTCCATACACACAGTACTGCCGGGAACTGGAGTTGAGAACTGATTTGTTTATGCTCCACTGAATGTCTGATCGGAATGAATTGCTGGCGTTTTTTTCCTCAGCCTAGCACACAGGTACTGGACAAATCAAATGGACTTTTATCTCCTTTCCCCAATGTACCCTCAGAATGTTGACTTTGTTCTGATAGTTCTGCAGTTTATAGATTACACTGCTAGGGTATTTAGCATTATGTTGCTTGGCCCCGATCCGATGGCATCGCTCCAGATCCTCCAGTGATACATCCATGCCAAGTTCCTCCAATATCAGCTTGATCACCAAGCTGGAAAGGTCCCCTTTTCCCTCATCTTCCAGTAGAGACAATATTTTCATTTTTTGTTGTTGTCTCAATCTGTTTTCTACCTGATTGAGGTTCATCTTCTAAACCTTGTTGTCTTGTTTGTCCCCACGCCCACCCAGTATATGCATATTTGACTCTACTTTCCCTTCTAAGAAATCTACTTTTTAAACAACAGATGGTAACAGTTACTTTGTTGTGGTGAGCATTGACAGCTCCTCTGTTGTACAAGACAATTCATTTTATACTGGCTTCTCATGCACACACATTCATTCTAACATACCCACACAATGTCCTGCTACCCAGCCGACAAAGATTAGGGACCGTGAGAATCACTCCCTGTCCTTTCCCAAATCTCTCAGGGGCCCCTAGCCAAGGTCGGCACCGATTTATGGCTCTCCTCTTATGTTTTCCTGGGTATCCTTCAGATGTTTGTTGCTCTCATCTCCAAGTTGATCTTTGTTTTTTCCTCCAAGCCATGGCTTGTTGGGTTCGAGTGTCAGTGTGGCTTTACTCACAGATTGGTTTGCTGTTTTGTATAACCGACCTCTCACTCTCTCCCGGTGGCTTGGGGATATATTGACCCATCAATTTCAAAAGCTTAAATTAAACTATGTTGTCTGGTTCTACATATTTTCACAGTTGTATGGTACAAACAGGAACTCTTGACTATTAAACTTCTCTTCTAACCTAAAATCAGTGAAGTGGGAAGACCTAGGAGACACCCTCTTCTTGGGCAACAAGAGACACCATATTTCTCTCTCTACTCAACACCTCTTCCAATAGGAGACACCATACCTCTTCCAATTTCTCTCTACTCAACACCTCTTCCAATAGGAGACACCATATTTCTCTCTCTACTCAACACCTCTTCCAATAGGAGACGCCATATTTGTCTCTGTGCTCAACCAGGAGGCAGGCAATACAGTTGGTTATGGATTTTCCTCCTACGTAAAATATCTTTATGTGACGCATCTTCAAGTACTCCTCTATGATGGTACTGCAGTAACTAAACCGGTTCTACAACGTCAACGTACACAAACACAGGAAGTAAGTCATCTCAACCACATATCTGATTTAGGTTCAGGGTTGTTGCTACTTAGCCTCACTGTTTCACTTGTGGAGGGGAGAGAGAGATCTTATATTTGTCATTAGTCAGTTGAAATTGACCTTAGGTCACCTGTTATTTGAGGGGATGAGGAGGTTCCATAAGGGGGTTCCAGCATCAGGTGACCCAGAGAGGGAGCTGTTTGAGAGGAGGGGAGGGAGCTGTTTGAGATGAGGAGGGGAGGAGTGGAGGGAGCTGTTTGAGATGAGGAAGGAAGGGAGGGAGATGTTTGAGATGAGGAAGGGAGGGAGATGTTTGAGATGAGGAGGGGAGGGAGATGTTTGAGATGAGGAGGGGAGGGAGCTGTTTGAGGAGGGGAGGGAGCTGTTTGAGAGGAGGAGGGAGGAGGGGAGGGAGCTGTTTGAGATGAGGAGGGGAAGGAGCTGTTTGAGATGAGGAGGGGAGGAGGGAGGGAGCTGTTTGAGATGAGGAGGGGGGAGGAGGGAGCTGTTTGAGATGAGGAGGGGAGGGAGCTGTTTGAGATGAGGAGGGGAGGGAGATGTTTGAGATGAGGAAGGGAGGGAGATGTTTGAGATGAGGATGGGAGGAGGGGAAGGAGATGTTTGAGATGAGGAGGGGGATGTTTGAGATGAGGAGGGAAGGGAGATGTTTGAGGTGAGGAGGGGAGGGGATGTTTGAGATGAGGAGGGGAGGAAGGGAGGGAGGGAGCTGTTTGAGGAGGGGAGGACTGATATTCTCAAAGCAAAGAACACCATGGAGTCATTCAAGGTACGGTACTAACCAGGTTTCCATACAACCTTTTTGGTGAGTAAAGTACATGTTGGATAAAATGTTTTAATGACAGGCCTGATGGAAACCGTTTTTGTGGTAAACTTTCCAAATGTCGACAAAACTAAATGCTTCAGACAAGGTGGGATCTTTTTGTGTCGGTAAAATTAATTATGCTAGAAAATATCGGTGGAAACTTTTTTTTTTATATGCGCAAATATTGATATAATAACCTTAATATCGAAGTAAACTTGGAGTCAAGCGATGACGTGTTGTGTGGTTTTCCCACTACGACTCGCCGGCAAAGATGAGAATGTGTCGCCAATTGGATGGAAACCGAGCTACTGTTTAATGTATTTATATGAAAAACACTGTGGATGAGTTGAATACAGCCACAGTTAAATGTCATGGTTACATAGTTCTTTCCATCTACAAAGCATCTGATTCTATTCTAGAATATGATTACGAGGCCATTTCATATGTAATAGGAAGACTTTGTAACATATACAACTGGTTATTGGGAGGAAGATGAACTAAAACAAGAGCAAGAAAACAAACACTAGAAAACATCCACTGTGTCATGTCTTTTTGTTCCGACACCTCTTCCTGTCAGATCTCTGCCAGGCTACAGAAACAAGAACAGCAGACCAATTTCATCATGCTGATCTCAGCCATCACAGAGGAGCAGAAACAACTGATGGCCTCAATGGAGGAGAAAGAGAAAGAGATGCTGCTGAAAACAGAGAGTGAGATTCAGAAGATGGAGAAGAGATTCAAGAGCTTGGAGGATGAGGTCACTGGGATGGAGCTCGCATTGCAGGGTGAAGAACCTGGGAGGTTGCTTCAGGTAAATTTACACTTTGTTTCAACAAATATTTCCATCTCGAGCCCAAATGGTCAAAGTGGAATTTGAGCTGATGTCTGCGTTACTGGTGTCATATATTATTATTTTCAGGGTTGTCTGTAAAACCCTGATGAAGGCTACAACCTGAAACATGTTGGTTTTTAATGACAACACAGCAGTTCTAGGATCAACTTCCATTGTCCTCCAAGAGTGGCCAAATATCCTCCTGTTTTCAGGATTACAATGCCCTGTTAGAAAGGTGTTGATGCATCTCCACCTTGTCAGTCTATACCCAGAGGAGAGACTTGTTCAGGCAGGAGAACTCAAAGAGATGCTCCACAAGGAGGTTGACAGGATCTGGAAGGGTCAGTACATTCATTTAATATCAATAAATAGTCTAATTGGTGTAATTACACTATTTACAGTAATTCAGGAGGAGAAACTGTGTCTATTCATAAAAACATCATTGTGTTCCATGACTATTTATTCTATCCACAGACCAAGGTTGTATACGCTAGGACAACTTTACGTGTAGATCCCACAGCCTGTCGGTGTCCACTGTCAACACTGAAACAATGTAAGTACAATGAATCTGATTTGATTTTAACATGATGTTATATTCACTTTGTGAAAGTCTCTGGTATTGAGCAATACTTCCATGTAGTCTAATTGTTCAGTACTAGACATACACAATATCTGAAATCAGAGCCTATTGTATACAGTTGTTATACAACACTAATCAAACTGTTGGTGTGGGTAAACACTCCACAATAAGATGTCACACAACAGTTCTGGCTTTAATAGCTGGGTGCTCTGTCATATCTGACACTGACTTTAAATTAAATCCCTGTGAACCTCACCTTCCTGCATGGGACCAACTACCACTGTGTCTGAGGAGAGTTATATGACACGAGGGGTTCATACGATAATAGGAAGGGAGTTGTAATCGATAACACACCTTGTTTATCCTCCTCAGGACTCTTGGAAGGGTTATACACACTGTGGCCCCAGCTTCCGGTGTTAATCAGGGGTAGGTTTCGGGTCGAGTCTGCCAGACCCTGTCCCCCGGTACAAACACGGGTTATATCACTGTGGTGGCGGTCAGCGCTCTTCTTCTATCCACTGGCTTGTTTGAGGGATTCCTACGTCCCTCCAGGTCTCCTTGGAGCGCTGCACCCACTCCACCGCAAGATGGGTCTGATATCACTGGCTGTTATAAGGTGTTAGGACCGGCTGGTAGTCAACGTCATAACGGTGATAGGTTCGTGACGGAGTGAGTTTTGGTGTTACCCCCGCCCAGGGGCGTACCTAGACTACTCCCTGGGCCGGTCCTGGTTATAATGCAGAAACCTACCCACCTCCTGGTTATAACTCTATCCACCTGCCCTCGGGGTGACAATGAGATCAGGTTGACTGAGACCCCAGACGCTCCATGAACACCCTCCATACACTGGACGTGAACTGGGGACCCCGTTATAACAATGTCCTCCTGCATAATAGTGCTGGAAGACGTGGGTGAATAATGCCTCCGCAGTCTGTAGGGCTGTAGGGATACCGGGCAATGGGAGGAGATGGCAGGACTTTGAAAACCGATCCACAACCACCAAAACCGTGTCCCCTGAAATGGGGGAGATCGGTCAGGAAATCCACTGATAAGTGAGACCATGGCCGTTGTGGAACGGGGAGGGGTTGTAACTTCCCTCTAGGAAGGTTCCTAGGAGCCTGTGTCTGCCAAGGTGGGTTATCTCAAGACAGAGTGAACCTAAATCGGATGAAGAACATGGCCCACCTTGCCTGACGGGATTCAGTCTCCTAGCTGCCCGAATATACTCCAGATTCTGGTGGTCGGTCCAGATGAGAAAGGGGTGCTTAGCCCCTAGCCAGTGTCTCCACACCCTCAGGGCCTTGACCACCGCTAACAACTCCCGGTCTCCCACATCATAGTTATATCCGCTGACTAATGCTTCCTTAAAAGAAAGTGCAGAGTTTTGGTGTTATATCACGCTGTGACAGAACGGCACCCACCCCAGCCTCGGTTATAACGCGTCCACCTCCACTATGAATGCTAGAGAGGGGTCCGGGTGCGCCAACACGGGTGCATCCGTGAACAGCCTATTGAAGGCTCTGTCTGCCTCTGCCGACCACCGTTATACGCACCCCCCTTCAGCAGTGAGGTAATGGTGGCCGCTACCTGGCCAAAACTCCGGTTATAAAACCTTCGGTAGTAATTGGCAAACCCCAAAACCGTTGCACCTCCTTCACCGTGGTAGGATCGGCCAATTACGCACTGCCTAAATGGGTCACACTCCATCACCACCCTGAGGTGGATAACCCTCAATGGAGAACACACACTTCTCAGCCTTGACGTATAGGTCATGCTCCAGCAGTCTACCAAGCACCTTGCGTACCAGAGACACATGCGCTGCGCGGGTGGTGGAATAGATCTGAATATCATCGATATAGACAACCACGCCCTGCCCGTGCAGGTCCCTGAGAATCTCATCTACAAAGGATTGAAAGACGGCTGGAGCATTCTATAACCCAAACCGCATGACAAGGTACTCATAGTGGCCCGATGTGGTACTAAACGCTGTTTTCCACTCGTCTCAATCCCGAATACGCACCAGACTATACGCGCTCCTGAGATCCAGTTTTGTGAAAAACTGTGCTCCGTGAAATGATTCCACCAACGTAGCGATGAGAGGTAGTGGGTAAATAAACCCCACTGTGATGGCATTTAGACCTCTATAATCAATGCACGGACGGAGACCTCCCTCCTTTTTCTTCACAAAAGAAGAAACTCGAGGAGACGGGTGGGATGGAGGGCCGAATGTACCCCTGCCCCAGAGATTCCGTGACATATGTCTCCATAGTCAACGTCTCCACCTGGGACAATGGGTACACGTGACTCTTGGGAAGCACAGTGTTTACCTGGAGATTTATCGCACAATTCCCCTGTCGATGAGGTGGTAATTTAGTCGCTCTCTTCTTACTGAAAGTGATTGC
Source organism: Oncorhynchus keta (assembly GCF_023373465.1). Taxonomy (NCBI): domain Eukaryota; kingdom Metazoa; phylum Chordata; class Actinopteri; order Salmoniformes; family Salmonidae; genus Oncorhynchus; species Oncorhynchus keta. The sequence continues at coordinate 7,145,091 of NC_068454.1, read as the reverse complement.
CAAATCGGCATATTCAGGGGAATGCGCACCGTGGAACCCTGGTCTGGATTCTCCACCGACGTGGCACCGATGGAAACTCCCAGACACCTTAACACTACTCTGACCACCGCTGGAGAACACTGTCTCCACGAATTCTTAGGATTGTGACTAGCCAGACAGGGATCCCCGGCACCACTGGAAACACAGGAGAATCGACAATGAACAGACTTATTCACTCCCTATGATTCCCCTGCGTCACCATGTCCAGTGGAACCATGGCCTCCCCTGACCAACCCTGATAACAGCCGGCTGTCTAGGGAGTGCACGGAAAGGGAGAATCTATCGGCACGAGCGGAACACCCAGCTTGATGGCAAGTCCACGATCCATAAAGTCCCCAGCTGTACCTGAATCGACTAGCTCCTTATGCTGGGAAGGGGGTTCAAGGAAAAAATCAAGACAAACATGTGACCAACAGGGGGTTCTGGGTGAGTTTAGTGCTGACTCACCTGGGGTGACCGAGAAGCGTTCCGCCTGCCCTCTCGACTCCCAGACGGGCCCCCCAGCACCATAGGAATGGGAGCTGTGGTGTGCGCTCCTCTTCTCCTGCCTAAGGTGGAACAGTCGCGGTGTCACCTGCCCCTTGGCCCTCTGGAGGGTGATCAAACACGGCACGAATCACTGTGCTCTGGGTGAATTAGTAGTGCTCCTTTGCCGAGTCTGGGCCATTCCAGACCGCGTTCGCCCACTCCAGAGCACAACCCGTCAGGCAGGAGATGAGGAGACTCACCCTCTCCTCTCCCGAGGGAATGGGCCTTATATCGCCAGGTACAGTTCCAGTTAAGCAGGAATCCCTGACACCCCCCGCCGATCCATCATAGTCCCTCGGGAGCGCAGCAAGACGGGAGAGAGCGCTGGAGCCAAGGGGGAGGGAGGAGAAGGGGGATCCAGAGCTGGAGGAACCGAAGGTGGAGAGAGGAGACCACTCCTCTCCCATTGGTCCATTCTCTCCATCGTCTGGTTTATCGCGGATCTATCCGATGGATGACGGTGGTATGGTGGGGGACACGTTCCTCCATCGATGGGAGGGGTTATATCAGCTGCTCCTGCTGAATGGTGCAGAGACTGTTCTGTTCAGGGTGTAGTGGAGGAAGAAGTCAGGCACAGGAAGCAGAGAGTTCAGGGTGGCGCTCCTTTATGCAACACAACGGTGAAACGACGCCAACCCAAACAAATGCCCTAAACATGGGGAACTTAAACAGTCCAGCAAAAATACAAAAAAATAGCCGTATACAACATGTACACTGAAAACAATCCCCCACAACGAGCAGGCGGGCCGGCTGGTAAATAAAGCCCAGCCAAATATCCTAAACTAAATGGTGTGCAACTAATACATATTAATACACACATCACAGGGTGTTAAACCACCACTGTGTCTGTTATAACGGTGTTATATCACTGTGCCTGTTATAATGATGTTATATCACTGTGTCTGTTATAATGCTGTTATATCACTGTGTCTGTTATAATGATGTTATATCACTGTGTCTGTTATAATGGTGTTATATCACTGTGTCTGTTATAATGGTGTTATACCACTGTGCCTGTTATAATGGTGTTATATCACTGTGTCTGTTATAATGGTGTTATATCACTGTGTCTGTTATAATGGTGTTATACCACTGTGTCTGTTATACCACTGTGTCTGTTATAATGGTGTTATATCACTGTGTCTGTTATAATGGTGTTATATCACTGTGTCTGTTATAATGGTGTTATACCACTGTGTCTGTTATAATGGTGTTATATCACTGTGTCTGTTATAATGGTGTTATATCACTGTGTCTGTTATAATGGTGTTATACCACTGTGTCTGTTATAATGGTGTTATACCACTGTGTCTGTTATAATGGTGTTATATCACTGTGTCTGTTATAATGGTGTTATATCACTGTGTCTGTTATAATGGTGTTATACCACTGTGTCTGTTATAACGGTGTTATATCACTGTGTCTGTTATAACGGTGTTATATCACTGTGTCTGTTATAACAGTGTTATATCACTGTGTCTGTTATATTGGTGTTATATCACTGTGTCTGTTATAACGGTGTTATACCACTGTGTCTGTTATAACGGTGTTATATCACTGTGTCTGTTATAATGGTGTTATATCACTGTGTCTGTTATATTGGTGTTATATCACTGTGTCTGTTATAACGGTGTTATACCACTGTGTCTGTTATAATGGTGTTATACCACTGTGTCTATTATAATGGTGTTATACCACTGTGTCTGTTATAATGGTGTTATACCACTGTGTCTGTTATAATGGTGTTATACCACTGTGTCTGTTATAATGGTGTTATACCACTGTGTCTGTTATAATGGTGTTATACCACCACTGTGTCTGTTATAATGGTGTTATACCACTGTGTCTGTTATAATGGTGTTATACCACTGTGTCTGTTATAATGGTGTTATATCACTGTGTCTGTTATAATGGTGTTATATCACTGTGTCTGTTATATCACTGTGTCTGTTATAATGGTGTTATATCACTGTGTCTGTTATATCACTGTGTCTGTTATAATGGTGTTATATCACTGTGTCTGTTATAATGGTGTTATATCACTGTGTCTGTTATAATGGTGTTATATCACTGTGTCTGTTATAATGGTGTTATATCACTGTGTCTGTTATAACGGTGTTATATCACCACTGTGTCTGTTATAATGGTGTTATATCACCACTGTGTCTGTTATAATGGTGTTATATCACTGTGTCTGTTATAATGGTGTTATATCACTGTGTCTGTTATAATGGTGTTATATCACTGTGTCTGTTATAATGGTGTTATATCACTGTGTCTGTTATAATGGTGTTATATCACTGTGTCTGTTATAATGGTGTTATATCACTGTGTCTGTTATAATGGTGTTATATCACTGTGTCTGTTATAATGGTGTTATATCACTGTGTCTGTTATAACAGTGTTATATCACTGTGTCTGTTATAACGGTGTTATATCACTGTGTCTGTTATAATGGTGTTATATCACTGTGTCTGTTATAATGGTGTTATATCACTGTGTCTGTTATAATGGTGTTATACCACTGTGTCTGTTATAACGGTGTTATATCACTGTGTCTGTTATAATGGTGTTATATCACTGTGTCTGTTATAACGGTGTTATATCACTGTGTCTGTTATAACGGTGTTATATCACTGTGTCTGTTATAACGGTGTTATATCACTGTGTCTGTTATAATGGTGTTATACCACTGTGTCTGTTATAACGGTGTTATACCACTGTGTCTGTTATAATGGTGTTATATCACTGTGTCTGTTATAATGGTGTTATATCACTGTGTCTGTTATACCACTGTGTCTGTTATAATGGTGTTATATCACTGTGTCTGTTATAATGGTGTTATATCACTGTGTCTGTTATAATGGTGTTATATCACTGTGTCTGTTATAATGGTGTTATATCACTGTGTCTGTTATAATGGTGTTATACCACTGTGTCTGTTATAATGGTGTTATATCACTGTGTCTGTTATAATGGTGTTATATCACTGTGTCTGTTATAATGGTGTTATATCACTGTGTCTGTTATAATGGTGTTATATCACTGTGTCTGTTATAACGGTGTTATATCACTGTGTCTGTTATAATGGTGTTATATCACTGTGTCTGTTATAATGGTGTTATATCACTGTGTCTGTTATAATGGTGTTATATCACTGTGTCTGTTATAATGGTGTTATATCACTGTGTCTGTTATAATGGTGTTATATCACTGTGTCTGTTATAATGGTGTTATACCACTGTGTCTGTTATAATGGTGTTATATCACTGTGTCTGTTATAATGGTGTTATACCACTGTGTCTGTTATAATGGTGTTATATCACTGTGTCTGTTATACCACTGTGTCTGTTATAATGGTGTTATATCACTGTGTCTGTTATAACGGTGTTATATCACTGTGTCTGTTATAATGGTGTTATATCACTGTGTCTGTTATAATGGTGTTATATCACTGTGTCTGTTATAATGGTGTTATACCACTGTGTCTGTTATAATGGTGTTATATCACTGTGTCTGTTATAATGGTGTTATACCACTGTGTCTGTTATAATGGTGTTATATCACTGTGTCTGTTATAATGGTGTTATATCACTGTGTCTGTTATAATGGTGTTATATCACTGTGTCTGTTATAATGGTGTTATATCACTGTGTCTGTTATAATGGTGTTATACCACTGTGTCTGTTATAACGGTGTTATATCACTGTGTCTGTTATAATGGTGTTATATCACTGTGTCTGTTATAATGGTGTTATATCACTGTGTCTGTTATAATGGTGTTATATCACTGTGTCTGTTATAATGGTGTTATACCACTGTGTCTGTTATAACGGTGTTATATCACTGTGTCTGTTATAATGGTGTTATATCACTGTGTCTGTTATAATGGTGTTATATCACTGTGTCTGTTATAATGGTGTTATATCACTGTGTCTGTTATATTGGTGTTATATCACTGTGTCTGTTATAACGGTGTTATACCACTGTGTCTGTTATAACAGTGTTATATCACTGTGTCTGTTATAATGGTGTTATATCACTGTGTCTGTTATAATAGTGTTATATCACTGTGTCTGTTATAACGGTGTTATATCACTGTGTCTGTTATAACGGTGTTATATCACTGTGTCTGTTATAATGGTGTTATACCACTGTGTCTGTTATAACGGTGTTATATCACTGTGTCTGTTATAATGGTGTTATATCAGTGTCTGTTATACCACTGTGTCTGTTATAATGGCGTTATACCACTGTGTCTGTTATAATGGTGTTATATCACTGTGTCTGTTATAATGGTGTTATATCACTGTGTCTGTTATAATGGTGTTATACCACTGTGTCTGTTATAATGGTGTTATATCACTGTGTCTGTTATACCACTGTGTCTGTTATAATGGTGTTATATCACTGTGTCTGTTATAACGGTGTTATATCACTGTGTCTGTTATAATGGTGTTATATCACTGTGTCTGTTATAATGGTGTTATACCAATGTGTCTGTTATAATGGTGTTATATCACTGTGTCTGTTATAATGGTGTTATATCACTGTGTCTGTTATAATGGTGTTATACCACTGTGTCTGTTATAACGGTGTTATATCACTGTGTCTGTTATAATGGTGTTATATCACTGTGTCTGTTATAATGGTGTTATACCACTGTGTCTGTTATAATGGTGTTATGTCACTGTGTCTGTTATAATGGTGTTATATCACTGTGTCTGTTATAATGGTGTTATATCACTGTGTCTGTTATAATGGTGTTATACCACTGTGTCTGTTATAACGGTGTTATACCAATGTGTCTGTTATAATGGTGTTATATCACTGTGTCTGTTATAACGGTGTTATATCACTGTGTCTGTTATAACGGTGTTATATCACTGTGTCTGTTATAACGGTGTTATATCACTGTGTCTGTTATAACGGTGTTATATCACTGTGTCTGTTATAATGGTGTTATACCACTGTGTCTGTTATAATGGTGTTATATCACTGTGTCTGTTATAACGGTGTTATATCACTGTGTCTGTTATAATGGTGTTATACCACTGTGTCTGTTAAAACGGTGTTATATCACTGTCTGTTATAATGGTGTTATATCACTGTCTGTTATAATGGTGTTATATCAGTGTCTGTTATACCACTGTGTCTGTTATAATGGTGTTATATCACTGTGTCTGTTATAATGGTGTTATATCACTGTCTGTTATAATGGTGTTATACCACTGTGTCTGTTATAACGGTGTTATACCACTGTGTCTGTTATAATGGTGTTATATCACTGTGTCTGTTATAATGGTGTTATATCACTGTGTCTGTTATACCACTGTGTCTGTTATAATGGTGTTATATCACTGTGTCTGTTATAACGGTGTTATATCACTGTGTCTGTTATAATGGTGTTATATCACTATGTCTGTTATAATGGTGTTATACCACTGTGTCTGTTATAATGGTGTTATATCACTGTGTCTATTATAACGGTGTTATATCACTGTGTCTGTTATAACAGTGTTATATCACTGTGTCTGTTATAATGGTGTTATATCACACTGTCTGTTATAATGGTGTTATATCACTGTGTCTGTTATAATGGTGTTATATCACTGTGTCTGTTATAATGGTGTTATATCACTGTGTCTGTTATATCACTGTGTCTGTTATAATGGTGTTATATCACTGTGTCTGTTATAATTGTGTTATACCACTGTGTCTGTTATAATGGTGTTATATCACTGTGTCTGTTATAATGGTGTTATATCACTGTGTCTGTTATAATGGTGTTATATCACTGTGTCTGTTATAATGGTGTTATACCACTGTGTCTGTTATAATGGTGTTATATCACTGTGTCTGTTATAATGGTGTTATATCACTGTCTGTTATAATGGTGTTATATCAGTGTCTGTTATACCACTGTGTTTGTTATAATGGTGTTATATCACTGTGTCTGTTATAATGGTGTTATATCACTGTGTCTGTTATAACGGTGTTATATCACTGTGTCTGTTATAATGGTGTTATATCACTGTGTCTGTTATAACGGTGTTATACCACTGTGTCTGTTATAATGGTGTTATATCACTGTGTCTGTTATAATAGTGTTATATCACTGTGTCTGTTATAACGGTGTTATATCACTGTGTCTGTTATAACGGTGTTATATCACTGTGTCTGTTATAATGGTGTTATACCACTGTCTGTTATAATGGTGTTATATCACTGTGTCTGTTATAATGGTGTTATATCACTGTCTGTTATAATGGTGTTATATCAGTGTCTGTTATACCACTGTGTTTGTTATAATGGTGTTATATCACTGTGTCTGTTATAATGGTGTTATATCACTGTGTCTGTTATAATGGTGTTATATCACTGTGTCTGTTATAACGGTGTTATATCACTGTGTCTGTTATAACGGTGTTATATCACCACTGTGTCTGTTATACCACTGTGTCTGTTATAATGGTGTTATATCACTGTGTCTGTTATAACGGTGTTATATCACTGTGTCTGTTATAATGGTGTTATATCACTGTCTGTTATAATGGTGTTATATCACTGTGTCTGTTATAATGGTGTTATACCACTGTGTCTGTTATAATGGTGTTATATCACTGTGTCTGTTATAATGGTGTTATATCACTGTGTCTGTTATAATGGTGTTATATCACTGTGTCTGTTATAATGGTGTTATATCACTGTGTCTGTTATAATGGTGTTATGTCACTGTGTCTGTTATAATGGTGTTATGTCACTGTGTCTGTTATAATGGTGTTATATCACTGTGTCTGTTATAATGGTGTTATATCACTGTGTCTGTTATAATGGTGTTATACCACTGTGTCTGTTATAACGGTGTTATATCACCACTGTGTCTGTTATAACGGTGTTATATCACTGTGTCTGTTATAATGGTGTTATATCACTGTGTCTGTTATAACGGTGTTATATCACTGTGTCTGTTATAACGGTGTTATATCACTGTGTCTGTTATAACGGTGTTATATCACTGTGTCTGTTATAATGGTGTTATATCACTGTGTCTGTTATAATGGTGTTATATCACTGTGTCTGTTATAACGGTGTTATATCACTGTGTCTGTTATAATGGTGTTATACCACTGTGTCTGTTAAAACGGTGTTATATCACTGTCTGTTATAATGGTGTTATATCACTGTCTGTTATAATGGTGTTATATCAGTGTCTGTTATACCACTGTGTCTGTTATAATGGTGTTATATCACTGTGTCTGTTATAATGGTGTTATATCACTGTCTGTTATAATGGTGTTATACCACTGTGTCTGTTATAACGGTGTTATACCACTGTGTCTGTTATAATGGTGTTATATCACTGTGTCTGTTATACCACTGTGTCTGTTATAATGGTGTTATATCACTGTGTCTGTTATAATGGTGTTATATCACTGTGTCTGTTATAATGGTGTTATATCACTATGTCTGTTATAATGGTGTTATACCACTGTGTCTGTTATAATGGTGTTATATCACTGTGTCTATTATAACGGTGTTATATCACTGTGTCTGTTATAACAGTGTTATATCACTGTGTCTGTTATAACGGTGTTATATCACACTGTCTGTTATAATGGTGTTATATCACTGTGTCTGTTATAATGGTGTTATATCACTGTGTCTGTTATAATGGTGTTATATCACTGTGTCTGTTATATCACTGTGTCTGTTATAATGGTGTTATATCACTGTGTCTGTTATAATTGTGTTATACCACTGTGTCTGTTATAATGGTGTTATATCACTGTGTCTGTTATAATGGTGTTATACCACTGTGTCTGTTATAATGGTGTTATATCACTGTGTCTGTTATAATGGTGTTATACCACTGTGTCTGTTATAATGGTGTTATATCACTGTGTCTGTTATCTGTTATATCACTGTGTCTGTTATAATGGTGTTATATCACTGTGTCTGTTATAATGGTGTTATATCACTGTGTCTGTTATAATGGTGTTATATCACTGTGTCTGTTATAATGGTGTTATATCACTGTGTCTGTTATAACGGTGTTATATCACTGTGTCTGTTATAATGGTGTTATATCACTGTGTCTGTTATAATGGTGTTATACCACTGTGTCTGTTATAATGGTGTTATATCACTGTGTCTGTTATAATGGTGTTATACCACTGTGTCTGTTATAATGGTGTTATATCACTGTGTCTGTTATAATGGTGTTATACCACTGTGTCTGTTATAATGGTGTTATATCACTGTGTCTGTTATATCACTGTGTCTGTTATAATGGTGTTATATCACTGTGTCTGTTATAACGGTGTTATATCACTGTGTCTGTTATAATGGTGTTATACCACTGTGTCTGTTATAATGGTGTTATATCACTGTGTCTGTTATAATGGTGTTATACCACTGTGTCTGTTATAATGGTGTTATACCACTGTGTCTGTTATAATGGTGTTATATCACTGTGTCTGTTACAATGGTGTTATATCACTTTGTCTGTTATATCACTGTGTCTGTTATAATGGTGTTATATCACTGTGTCTGTTATAACGGTGTTATTTCACTCTGTCTGTTATAATGGTGTTATATCACTGTGTCTGTTATAACGGTGTTATATCACTGTGTCTGTTATAATGGTGTTATATCACTGTGTCTGTTATAATGGTGTTATACCACTGTGTCTGTTATAATGGTGTTATATCACTGTGTCTGTTATAATGGTGTTATACCACTGTGTCTGTTATAATGGTGTTATACCACTGTGTCTGTTATAATGGTGTTATATCACTGTGTCTGTTATAATGGTGTTATATCACTGTGTCTGTTATATCACTGTGTCTGTTATAATGGTGTTATATCACTGTGTCTGTTATAATGGTGTTATATCACTGTGTCTGTTATAATGGTGTTATATCACTGTGTCTGTTATAATGGTGTTATATCACTGTGTCTGTTATAATGGTGTTATATCACTGTGTCTGTTATAATGGTGTTATATCACTGTGTCTGTTATAACAGTGTTATATCACCACTGTGTCTGTTATAATGGTGTTATATCACTGTGTCTGTTATAACGGTGTTATATCACTGTGTCTGTTATAATGGTGTTATATCACTGTGTCTGTTATAATGGTGTTATATCACTGTGTCTGTTATAATGGTGTTATATCACTGTGTCTGTTATAATGGTGTTATATCACTGTGTCTGTTATAATGGTGTTATATCACTGTGTCTGTTATAATGGTGTTATATCACTGTGTCTGTTATAATGGTGTTATACCACTGTGTCTGTTATAATGGTGTTATATCACTGTGTCTGTTATAATGGTGTTATATCACTGTGTCTGTTATAATGGTGTTATATCACTGTGTCTGTTATAACGGTGTTATATCACTGTGTCTGTTATAACGGTGTTATATCACTGTGTCTGTTATAATGGTGTTATATCACTGTGTCTGTTATAATGGTGTTATACCACTGTGTCTGTTATAATGGTGTTATATCACTGTGTCTGTTATAATGGTGTTATACCACTGTGTCTGTTATAATGGTGTTATATCACTGTGTCTGTTATATCACTGTGTCTGTTATAATGGTGTTATATCACTGTGTCTGTTATAATGGTGTTATATCACTGTGTCTGTTATAATGGTGTTATATCACTGTGTCTGTTATAATGGTGTTATATCACTGTGTCTGTTATAACGGTGTTATATCACTGTGTCTGTTATAATGGTGTTATATCACTGTGTCTGTTATAATGGTGTTATACCACTGTGTCTGTTATAATGGTGTTATATCACTGTGTCTGTTATAATGGTGTTATACCACTGTGTCTGTTATAATGGTGTTATATCACTGTGTCTGTTATAATGGTGTTATACCACTGTGTCTGTTATAATGGTGTTATATCACTGTGTCTGTTATACCACTGTGTCTGTTATAATGGTGTTATATCACTGTGTCTGTTATAATGGTGTTATATCACTGTGTCTGTTATAACGGTGTTATATCACTGTGTCTGTTATAATGGTGTTATATCACTGTGTCTGTTATAATGGTGTTATACCACTGTGTCTGTTATAATGGTGTTATATCACTGTGTCTGTTATAATGGTGTTATACCACTGTGTCTGTTATAATGGTGTTATATCACTGTGTCTGTTATATCACTGTGTCTGTTATAATGGTGTTATATCACTGTGTCTGTTATAATGGTGTTATATCACTGTGTCTGTTATAATGGTGTTATATCACTGTGTCTGTTATAATGGTGTTATACCACTGTGTCTGTTATAACGGTGTTATATCACTGTGTCTGTTATAACGGTGTTATATCACTGTGTCTGTTATAATGGTGTTATACCACTGTGTCTGTTATAATGGTGTTATATCACTGTGTCTGTTATAATGGTGTTATACCACTGTGTCTGTTATAATGGTGTTATACCACTGTGTCTGTTATAATGGTGTTATATCACTGTGTCTGTTATAATGGTGTTATATCACTGTGTCTGTTATATCACTGTGTCTGTTATAATGGTGTTATATCACTGTGTCTGTTATAATGGTGTTATATCACTGTGTCTGTTATAATGGTGTTATATCACTGTGTCTGTTATAATGGTGTTATATCACTGTGTCTGTTATAATGGTGTTATATCACTGTGTCTGTTATAATGGTGTTATATCACTGTGTCTGTTATAACGGTGTTATATCACTGTGTCTGTTATAATGGTGTTATATCACTGTGTCTGTTATAATGGTGTTATATCACTGTGTCTGTTATAATGGTGTTATATCACTGTGTCTGTTATAATGGTGTTATATCACTGTGTCTGTTATAATGGTGTTATATCACTGTGTCTGTTATAATGGTGTTATATCACTGTGTCTGTTATAATGGTGTTATATCACTGTGTCTGTTATAATGGTGTTATATCACTGTGTCTGTTATAACGGTGTTATACCACTGTGTCTGTTATAATGGTGTTATATCACTGTGTCTGTTATAATGGTGTTATATCACTGTGTCTGTTATAATGGTGTTATATCACTGTGTCTGTTATAATGGTGTTATATCACTGTGTCTGTTATAATGGTGTTATATCACTGTGTCTGTTATAATGGTGTTATATCACTGTGTCTGTTATAATGGTGTTATATCACTGTGTCTGTTATAATGGTGTTATATCACCACTGTGTCTGTTATAATGGTGTTATATCACTGTGTCTGTTATAATGGTGTTATATCACTGTGTCTGTTATAATGGTGTTATATCACTGTGTCTGTTATAATGGTGTTATATCACTGTGTCTGTTATAACGGTGTTATATCACTGTGTCTGTTATAATGGTGTTATATCACTGTGTCTGTTATAATGGTGTTATATCACTGTGTCTGTTATAATGGTGTTATATCACTGTGTCTGTTATAACGGTGTTATATCACTGTGTCTGTTATAATGGTGTTATACCACTGTGTCTGTTATAACGGTGTTATATCACTGTGTCTGTTATAATGGTGTTATATCACTGTGTCTGTTATAATGGTGTTATATATCACTGTGTCTGTTATAATGGTGTTATATCACCACTGTGTCTGTTATAATGGTGTTATATCACCACTGTGTCTGTTATAATGGTGTTATATCACTGTGTCTGTTATAATGGTGTTATATCACTGTGTCTGTTATAACGGTGTTATATCACTGTGTCTGTTATAATGGTGTTATATCACTGTGTCTGTTATAATGGTGTTATATCACTGTGTCTGTTATAATGGTGTTATATCACTGTGTCTGTTATAACGGTGTTATATCACTGTGTCTGTTATAACGGTGTTATATCACTGTGTCTGTTATAATGGTGTTATATCACTGTGTCTGTTATAACGGTGTTATATCACTGTGTCTGTTATAATGGTGTTATACCACTGTGTCTGTTATAACGGTGTTATATCACTGTGTCTGTTATAATGGTGTTATATCACTGTGTCTGTTATAATGGTGTTATATCAGTGTCTGTTATACCACTGTGTCTGTTATAATGGTGTTATATCACTGTGTCTGTTATAATGGTGTTATATCACTGTGTCTGTTATAACGGTGTTATATCACTGTGTCTGTTATAATGGTGTTATACCACTGTGTCTGTTATAACTGGTGTTATATCACTGTGTCTGTTATAATGGTGTTATATCACTGTGTCTGTTATAATGGTGTTATATCACTGTGTCTGTTATAATGGTGTTATATCACTGTGTCTGTTATAATGGTGTTATATCACTGTGTCTGTTATAATGGTGTTATATCACTGTGTCTGTTATAATGGTGTTATATCACTGTGTCTGTTATAATGGTGTTATATCACTGTGTCTGTTATAATGGTGTTATATCACTGTGTCTGTTATAACGGTGTTATATCACTGTGTCTGTTATAACAGTGTTATATCACTGTGTCTGTTATAATGGTGTTATATCACTGTGTCTGTTATAATGGTGTTATATCACTGTGTCTGTTATAATGGTGTTATACCACTGTGTCTGTTATAATGGTGTTATATCACTGTGTCTGTTATAATGGTGTTATATCACTGTGTCTGTTATAATGGTGTTATATCACTGTGTCTGTTATAATGGTGTTATATCACTGTGTCTGTTATAATGGTGTTATATCACTGTGTCTGTTATAACGGTGTTATATCACTGTGTCTGTTATAACGGTGTTATATCACTGTGTCTGTTATAATGGTGTTATATCACTGTGTCTGTTATAATGGTGTTATATCACTGTGTCTGTTATAATGGTGTTATATCACTGTGTCTGTTATAACAGTGTTATATCACTGTGTCTGTTATAACGGTGTTATATCACTGTGTCTGTTATAATGGTGTTATATCACTGTGTCTGTTATAATGGTGTTATATCACTGTGTCTGTTATAATGGTGTTATATCACTGTGTCTGTTATAATGGTGTTATATCACTGTGTCTGTTATAATGGTGTTATATCACTGTGTCTGTTATAACGGTGTTATACCACTGTGTCTGTTATAATGGTGTTATATCACTGTGTCTGTTATAATGGTGTTATATCACTGTGTCTGTTATAATGGTGTTATATCACTGGGTCTGTTATAATGGTGTTATATCACTGTGTCTGTTATAACAGTGTTATATCACTGTGTCTGTTATAACGGTGTTATATCACTGTGTCTGTTATAATGGTGTTATATCACTGTGTCTGTTATAACGGTGTTATATCAACACTGTGTCTGTTATAATGGTGTTATATCACTGTGTCTGTTATAATGGTGTTATATCACTGTGTCTGTTATAATGGTGTTATACCACTGTGTCTGTTATAACGGTGTTATATCACTGTGTCTGTTATAATGGTGTTATATCACTGTGTCTGTTATAATGGTGTTATATCACTGTGTCTGTTATAATGGTGTTATACCACTGTGTCTGTTATAACGGTGTTATATCACTGTGTCTGTTATAACGGTGTTATATCACTGTGTCTGTTATAATGGTGTTATATCACTGTGTCTGTTATAATGGTGTTATATCACTGTGTCTGTTATAATGGTGTTATATCACTGTGTCTGTTATAATGGTGTTATATCACTGTGTCTGTTATAATGGTGTTATATCACTGTGTCTGTTATAATGGTGTTATATCACTGTGTCTGTTATAATGGTGTTATATCACCACTGTGTCTGTTATAATGGTGTTATATCACTGTGTCTGTTATAACGGTGTTATATCACTGTGTCTGTTATAATGGTGTTATATCACTGTGTCTGTTATAATGGTGTTATATCACTGTGTCTGTTATAATGGTGTTATATCACTGTGTCTGTTATAATGGTGTTATATCACTGTGTCTGTTATAATGTTGTTATATCACTGTGTCTGTTATAATGGTGTTATATCACTGTGTCTGTTATAATGGTGTTATATCACTGTGTCTGTTATAACGGTGTTATATCACTGTGTCTGTTATAATGGTGTTATATCACTGTGTCTGTTATAATGGTGTTATATCACTGTGTCTGTTATAATGGTGTTATATCACTGTGTCTGTTATAATGGTGTTATATCACTGTGTCTGTTATAATGGTGTTATATCACTGTGTCTGTTATAATGGTGTTATATCACTGTGTCTGTTATAACGGTGTTATATCACTGTGTCTGTTATAATGGTGTTATATCACTGTGTCTGTTATAATGGTGTTATACCACTGTGTCTGTTATAATGGTGTTATATCACTGTGTCTGTTATAATGGTGTTATATCACTGTGTCTGTTATAATGGTGTTATACCACTGTGTCTGTTATAATGGTGTTATATCACTGTGTCTGTTATAATGGTGTTATACCACTGTGTCTGTTATAATGGTGTTATATCACTGTGTCTGTTATAACGGTGTTATATCACTGTGTCTGTTATAATGGTGTTATACCACTGTGTCTGTTATAATGGTGTTATATCACTGTGTCTGTTATAATGGTGTTATACCACTGTGTCTGTTATAATGGTGTTATATCACTGTGTCTGTTATAATGGTGTTATACCACTGTGTCTGTTATAATGGTGTTATATCACTGTGTCTGTTATACCACTGTGTCTGTTATAATGGTGTTATATCACTGTGTCTGTTATAACGGTGTTATATCACTGTGTCTGTTATAACGGTGTTATATCACTGTGTCTGTTATAATGGTGTTATATCACTGTGTCTGTTATAATGGTGTTATATCACTGTGTCTGTTATAACGGTGTTATATCACTGTGTCTGTTATATCACTGTGTCTGTTATAATGGTGTTATATCACTATGTCTGTTATAACGGTGTTATATCACCACTGTGTCTGTTATAATGGTGTTATATCACTGTCTGTTATAACGGTGTTATATCACTGTGTCTGTTATAATGGTGTTATATCACTGTGTCTGTTATAATGGTGTTATATCACTGTGTCTGTTATAATGGTGTTATATCACTGTGTCTGTTATAATGGTGTTATATCACTGTGTCTGTTATAATGGTGTTATATCACTGTGTCTGTTATAACGGTGTTATACCACTGTGTCTGTTATAATGGTGTTATATCACTGTGTCTGTTATAATGGTGTTATATCACTGTGTCTGTTATAATGGTGTTATATCACTGGGTCTGTTATAATGGTGTTATATCACTGTGTCTGTTATAACAGTGTTATATCACTGTGTCTGTTATAACGGTGTTATATCACCGTGTCTGTTATAATGGTGTTATATCACTGTGTCTGTTATAACGGTGTTATATCAACACTGTGTCTGTTATAATGGTGTTATATCACTGTGTCTGTTATACCACTGTGTCTGTTATAATGGTGTTATATCACTGTGTCTGTTATAACGGTGTTATATCACTGTGTCTGTTATAACGGTGTTATATCACTGTGTCTGTTATAATGGTGTTATATCACTGTGTCTGTTATAATGGTGTTATACCACTGTGTCTGTTATAACAGTGTTATATCACTGTGTCTGTTATAACGGTGTTATAACACTGTGTCTGTTATAATGGCGTTATACCACTGTGTCTGTTATAATGGTGTTATATCACTGTGTCTGTTATAATGGTGTTATATCACTGTGTCTGTTATAACGGTGTTATATCACTGTGTCTGTTATAACGGTGTTATATCACCACTGTGTCTGTTATAACGGTGTTATATCACCACTGTGTCTGTTATAACGGTGTTATATCACTGTGTCTGTTATAATGGTGTTATATCACTGTGTCTGTTATAACGGTGTTATATCACTGTGTCTGTTATAATGGTGTTACATCACTGGGTCTGTTATAATGGTGTTATATCACTGTGTCTGTTATAACAGTGTTATATCACTGTGTCTGTTATAACGGTGTTATATCACTGTGTCTGTTATAATGGTGTTATATCACTGTGTCTGTTATAATGGTGTTATACCACTGTGTCTGTTATAACGGTGTTATATCACTGTATCTGTTATAACGGTGTTATATCACTGTGTCTGTTATAACGGTGTTATATCACTGTGTCTGTTATAATGGTGTTATACCACTGTGTCTGTTATAATGGTGTTATATCACTGTGTCTGTTATAATGGTGTTATACCACTGTGTCTGTTATAATGGTGTTATATCACTGTGTCTGTTATAATGGTGTTATACCACTGTGTCTGTTATAATGGTGTTATATCACTGTGTCTGTTATAATGGTGTTATACCACTGTGTCTGTTATAATGGTGTTATATCACTGTGTCTGTTATACCACTGTGTCTGTTATAATGGTGTTATATCACTGTCTGTTATAATGGTGTTATATCACTGTGTCTGTTATAATGGTGTTATATCACTGTCTGTTATAATGGTGTTATATCACTGTGTCTGTTATAACAGTGTTATACCACTGTGTCTGTTATAATGGTGTTATATCACTGTGTCTGTTATAATGGTGTTATATCACTGTGTCTGTTATAATGGTGTTATATCACTGGGTCTTTTATAATGGTGTTATATCACTGTGTCTGTTATAACAGTGTTATATCACTGTGTCTGTTATAACGGTGTTATATCACTGTGTCTGTTATAATGGTGTTATATCACTGTGTCTGTTATAACGGTGTTATATCACCACTGTGTCTGTTATAATGGTGTTATATCACTGTGTCTGTGATAATGGTGTTATATCACTGTGTCTGTTATAATGGTGTTATATCACTGTGTCTGTTATAACGGTGTTATATCACTGTGTCTGTTATAACGGTGTTATATCACTGTGTCTGTTATAATGGTGTTATATCACTGTGTCTGTTATAATGGTGTTATACCACTGTGTCTGTTATAACAGTGTTATATCACTGTGTCTGTTATAACGGTGTTATATCACTGTGTCTGTTATAATGGTGTTATACCACTGTGTCTGTTATAACGGTGTTATATCACTGTGTCTGTTATAATGGTGTTATATCACTGTGTCTGTTATAATGGTGTTATATCACCACTGTGTCTGTTATAATGGTGTTATATCACCACTGTGTCTGTTATAACGGTGTTATATCACTGTGTCTGTTATAATGGTGTTATATCACTGTGTCTGTTATAATGGTGTTATATCACTGTGTCTGTTATAACGGTGTTATATCACTGTGTCTGTTATAATGGTGTTATATCACTGGGTCTGTTATAATGGTGTTATATCACTGGGTCTGTTATAATGGTGTTATATCACTGTGTCTGTTATAACGGTGTTATATCACTGTGTCTGTTATAACGGTGTTATATCACCACTGTGTCTGTTATACCACTGTGTCTGTTATAATGGTGTTATATCACTGTGTCTGTTATAACGGTGTTATATCACTGTGTCTGTTATAATGGTGTTATATCACTGTCTGTTATAATGGTGTTATATCACTGTGTCTGTTATAACGGCGTTATACCACTGTGTCTGTTATAATGGTGTTATATCACTGTCTGTTATAATGGTGTTATATCACTGTGTCTGTTATATCACTGTGTCTGTTATAATGGTGTTATATCACTGTGTCTGTTATAATGGTGTTATATCACTGTGTCTGTTATAATGGTGTTATATCACTGTGTCTGTTATAATGGTGTTATATCACTGTGTCTGTTATAATGGTGTTATATCACTGTGTCTGTTATAATGGTGTTATATCACTGTGTCTGTTATAACGGTGTTATATCACCACTGTGTCTGTTATAATGGTGTTATATCACTGTGTCTGTTATAACGGTGTTATATCACTGTGTCTGTTATAATGGTGTTATATCACTGTGTCTGTTATAATGGTGTTATATCACTGTGTCTGTTATAATGGTGTTATACCACTGTCTGTTATAACGGTGTTATATCACTGTGTCTGTTATAATGGTGTTATATCACTGTGTCTGTTATAATGGTGTTATATCACTGTGTCTGTTATAATGGTGTTATATCACTGTGTCTGTTATAATGGTGTTATACCACTGTGTCTGTTATAACAGTGTTATATCACTGTGTCTGTTATAACGGTGTTATAACACTGTGTCTGTTATAATGGCGTTATACCACTGTGTCTGTTATAATGGTGTTATATCACTGTGTCTGTTATAATGGTGTTATATCACTGTGTCTGTTATATCACTGTGTCTGTTATAATGGTGTTATATCACTGTGTCTGTTATAACGGTGTTATATCACTGTGTCTGTTATAATGGTGTTATATCACTGTGTCTGTTATAACAGTGTTATATCACTACTGTGTCTGTTATAATGGTGTTATATCACTGTGTCTGTGATAATGGTGTTATATCACTGTGTCTGTTATAACGGTGTTATATCACTGTGTCTGTTATAACGGTGTTATATCACTGTGTCTGTTATAACGGTGTTATATCACTGTGTCTGTTATAATGGTGTTATATCACTGTGTCTGTTATAATGGTGTTATATCACTGTGTCTGTTATAACGGTGTTATATCACTGTGTCTGTTATAACGGTGTTATATCACTGTGTCTGTTATAATGGTGTTATATCACTGTGTCTGTTATAACGGTGTTATATCACTGTGTCTGTTATAATGGTGTTATATCACTGTGTCTGTTATAATGGTGTTATATCACCACTGTGTCTGTTATAATGGTGTTATATCACCACTGTGTCTGTTATAATGGTGTTATATCACCACTGTGTCTGTTATAATGGTGTTATATCACTGTGTCTGTTATAATGGTGTTATATCACTGTGTCTGTTATAACGGTGTTATATCACTGTGTCTGTTATAACGGTGTTATATCACTGTGTCTGTTATAACGGTGTTATATCACTGTGTCTGTTATAATGGTGTTATATCACTGTGTCTGTTATAACGGTGTTATATCACTGTGTCTGTTATAACGGTGTTATATCACTGTGTCTGTTATAACGGTGTTATATCACTGTGTCTGTTATAACGGTGTTATATCACTGTGTCTGTTATAATGGTGTTATACCACTGTGTCTGTTATAACGGTGTTATATCACTGTGTCTGTTATAATGGTGTTATATCACTGTGTCTGTTATAATGGTGTTATATCAGTGTCTGTTATACCACTGTGTCTGTTATAATGGTGTTATATCACTGTGTCTGTTATAACGGTGTTATATCACTGTGTCTGTTATAACGGTGTTATATCACTGTGTCTGTTATAATGGTGTTATACCACTGTGTCTGTTATAACGGTGTTATATCACTGTGTCTGTTATAATGGTGTTATATCACTGTGTCTGTTATAATGGTGTTATACCACTGTGTCTGTTATAATGGTGTTATATCACTGTGTCTGTTATAACGGTGTTATATCACTGTGTCTGTTATAACGGTGTTATATCACTGTGTCTGTTATAATGGTGTTATATCACTGTGTCTGTTATAATGGTGTTATATCACTGTGTCTGTTATAATGGTGTTATATCACTGTGTCTGTTATAATGGTGTTATATCACTGTGTCTGTTATAACAGTGTTATATCACTGTGTCTGTTATAACGGTGTTATATCACTGTGTCTGTTATAATGGTGTTATATCACTGTGTCTGTTATAATGGTGTTATACCACTGTGTCTGTTATAATGGTGTTATATCACTGTGTCTGTTATAATGGTGTTATATCACTGTGTCTGTTATAATGGTGTTATATCACTGTGTCTGTTATAATGGTGTTATATCACTGTGTCTGTTATAACGGTGTTATATCACTGTGTCTGTTATAACAGTGTTATATCACTTTGTCTGTTATAATGGTGTTATATCACTGTGTCTGTTATAATGGTGTTATATCACTGTGTCTGTTATAATGGTGTTATATCACTGTGTCTGTTATAATGGTGTTATACCACTGTGTCTGTTATAACAGTGTTATATCACTGTGTCTGTTATAACGGTGTTATAACACTGTGTCTGTTATAATGGCGTTATACCACTGTGTCTGTTATAATGGTGTTATATCACTGTGTCTGTTATAATGGTGTTATATCACTGTGTCTGTTATAACGGTGTTATATCACTGTGTCTGTTATAACGGTGTTATATCACCACTGTGTCTGTTATACCACTGTGTCTGTTATAATGGTGTTATATCACTGTGTCTGTTATAACGGTGTTATATCACTGTGTCTGTTATAATGGTGTTATATCACTGTCTGTTATAATGGTGTTATATCACTGTGTCTGTTATAACGGCGTTATACCACTGTGTCTGTTATAATGGTGTTATATCACTGTGTCTGTTATAACGGTGTTATATCACACTGTGTCTGTTATAATGGTGTTATATCACTGTGTCTGTGATAATGGTGTTATATCACTGTGTCTGTTATAATGGTGTTATATCACTGTGTCTGTTATAACGGTGTTATATCACTGTGTCTGTTATAACGGTGTTATATCACTGTGTCTGTTATAATGGTGTTATATCACTGTGTCTGTTATAATGGTGTTATACCACTGTGTCTGTTATAATGGTGTTATATCACTGTGTCTGTTATAACAGTGTTATATCACTGTGTCTGTTATAATGGTGTTATACCACTGTGTCTGTTATAACGGTGTTATATCACTGTGTCTGTTATATCACTGTGTCTGTTATATCACTGTGTCTGTTATAATGGTGTTATATCACTGTGTCTGTTATAATGGTGTTATATCACTGTGTCTGTTATAATGGTGTTATATCACTGTGTCTGTTATAATGGTGTTATATCACTGTGTCTGTTATAATGGTGTTATATCACTATGTCTGTTATAACGGTGTTATATCACCACTGTGTCTGTTATAATGGTGTTATATCACTGTCTGTTATAACGGTGTTATATCACTGTGTCTGTTATAATGGTGTTATATCACTGTGTGCCATCTGTTATAATGGTGTTATATCACTGTGTCTGTTATAATGGTGTTATATCACTGTGTCTGTTATAATGGTGTTATATCACTGTGTCTGTTATAATGGTGTTATATCACTGTGTCTGTTATAATGGAGTTATATCACTGTGTCTGTTATAACGGTGTTATACCACTGTGTCTGTTATAATGGTGTTATATCACTGTGTCTGTTATAATGGTGTTATATCACTGTGTCTGTTATAATGGTGTTATATCACTGGGTCTGTTATAATGGTGTTATATCACTGTGTCTGTTATAACAGTGTTATATCACTGTGTCTAACGGTGTTATATCACTGTGTCTGTTATAATGGTGTTATATCACTGTGTCTGTTATAACAGTGTTATATCACCACTGTGTCTGTTATAATGGTGTTATATCACTGTGTCTGTTATAATGGTGTTATACCACTGTGTCTGTTATAACGGTGTTATATCACTGTGTCTGTTATAATGGTGTTATATCACTGTGTCTGTTATAACGGTGTTATATCACTGTGTCTGTTATAATGGTGTTATATCACTGGGTCTGTTATAATGGTGTTATATCACTGGGTCTGTTATAATGGTGTTATATCACTGTGTCTGTTATAACAGTGTTATATCACTGTGTCTGTTATAATGGTGTTATATCACTGTGTCTGTTATAATGTTGTTATATCACTGTGTCTGTTATAATGGTGTTATATCACTGTGTCTGTTATAATGGAGTTATATCACTGTGTCTGTTATAACGGTGTTATATCACCACTGTGTCTGTTATAATGGTGTTATATCACTGTGTCTGTTATAATGGTGTTATATCACTGTGTCTGTTATAATGGTGTTATATCACTGTGTCTGTTATAATGGTGTTATATCACTGTGTCTGTTATAACGGTGTTATATCACTGTGTCTGTTATAACGGTGTTATATCACTGTGTCTGTTATAACGGTGTTATATCACTGTGTCTGTTATAACGGTGTTATATCACCACTGTGTCTGTTATAATGGTGTTATATCACCACTGTGTCTGTTATAATGGTGTTATATCACCACTGTGTCTGTTATAATGGTGTTATATCACTGTGTCTGTTATAATGGTGTTATATCACTGTGTCTGTTATAATGGTGTTATATCACTGGGTCTGTTATAATGGTGTTATATCACTGGGTCTGTTATAATGGTGTTATATCACTGTGTCTGTTATAACAGTGTTATATCACTGTGTCTGTTATAACGGTGTTATATCACTGTGTCTGTTATAACGGTGTTATATCACTGTGTCTGTTATAATGGTGTTATATCACTGTGTCTGTTATAATGGTGTTATACCACTGTGTCTGTTATAATGGTGTTATATCACTGTGTCTGTTATAATGGTGTTATATCACTGTGTCTGTTATAATGGTGTTATATCATATACCACTGTGTCTGTTATAATGGTGTTATATCACTGTGTCTGTTATAACGGTGTTATATCACTGTGTCTGTTATAACGGTGTTATATCACTGTGTCTGTTATAATGGTGTTATACCACTGTGTCTGTTATAACTGTGTTATATCACTGTGTCTGTTATAATGGTGTTATATCACTGTGTCTGTTATAATGGTGTTATATCACTGTGTCTGTTATAATGGTGTTATATCACTGTGTCTGTTATAATGGTGTTATATCACTGTGTCTGTTATAACGGTGTTATATCACCACTGTGTCTGTTATAATGGTGTTATATCACTGTGTCTGTTATAACGGTGTTATATCACTGTGTCTGTTATAATGGTGTTATATCACTGTGTCTGTTATAATGGTGTTATATCACTGTGTCTGTTATAATGGTGTTATATCACTGTGTCTGTTATAATGGTGTTATATCACTGTGTCTGTTATAATGGTGTTATATCACTGTGTCTGTTATAATGGTGTTATATCACTGTGTCTGTTATAACGGTGTTATACCACTGTGTCTGTTACAATGGTGTTATATCACTGTGTCTGTTATAACGGTGTTATATCACTGTGTCTGTTATAATGGTGTTATATCACTGGGTCTGTTATAATGGTGTTATATCACTGTGTCTGTTATAACAGTGTTATATCACTGTGTCTGTTATAACGGTGTTATATCACTGTGTCTGTTATAATGGTGTTATATCACTGTGTCTGTTATAACAGTGTTATATCACCACTGTGTCTGTTATAATGGTGTTATATCACTGTGTCTGTTATAATGGTGTTATACCACTGTGTCTGTTATAACGGTGTTATATCACTGTGTCTGTTATAATGGTGTTATATCACTGTGTCTGTTATAATGGTGTTATATCACTGTGTCTGTTATAATGGTGTTATATCACTGGTCTGTTATAATGGTGTTATATCACTGGGTCTGTTATAATGGTGTTATATCACTGTGTCTGTTATAACAGTGTTATATCACTGTGTCTGTTATAATGGTGTTATATCACTGTGTCTGTTATAATGTTGTTATATCACTGTGTCTGTTATAATGGTGTTATATCACTGTGTCTGTTATAATGGTGTTATATCACTGTGTCTGTTATAATGGTGTTATACCACTGTGTCTGTTATAATGGTGTTATATCACTGTGTCTGTTATAATGGTGTTATACCACTGTGTCTGTTATAATGGTGTTATATCACTGTGTCTGTTATAATGGTGTTATACCACTGTGTCTGTTATAACAGTGTTATATCACTGTGTCTGTTATAACGGTGTTATAACACTGTGTCTGTTATAACGGTGTTATATCACTGTGTCTGTTATAACGGTGTTATATCACCACTGTGTCTGTTATAATGGTGTTATATCACTGTGTCTGTTATAACGGTGTTATATCACTGTGTCTGTTATAATGGTGTTATATCACTGTGTCTGTTATAATGGTGTTATATCACTGTGTCTGTTATAATGGTGTTATATCACTGGGTCTGTTATAATGGTGTTATATCACTGGGTCTGTTATAATGGTGTTATATCACTGTGTCTGTTATAACAGTGTTATATCACTGTGTCTGTTATAACGGTGTTATATCACTGTGTCTGTTATAATGGTGTTATATCACTGTGTCTGTTATAACGGTGTTATATCACTGTGTCTGTTATAATGGTGTTATACCACTGTGTCTGTTATAACGGTGTTATATCACTGTGTCTGTTATAATGGTGTTATATCACTGTGTCTGTTATAATGGTGTTATATCAGTGTCTGTTATACCACTGTGTCTGTTATAATGGTGTTATATCACTGTGTCTGTTATAACGGTGTTATATCACTGTGTCTGTTATAATGGTGTTATATCACTGTGTCTGTTATAATGGTGTTATACCACTGTGTCTGTTATAACAGTGTTATATCACTGTGTCTGTTATAACGGTGTTATAACACTGTGTCTGTTATAATGGCGTTATACCACTGTGTCTGTTATAATGGTGTTATATCACTGTGTCTGTTATAACGGTGTTATATCACTGTGTCTGTTATAACGGTGTTATATCACTGTGTCTGTTATAATGGTGTTATATCACTGTGTCTGTTATAATGGTGTTATATCACTGTGTCTGTTATAATGGTGTTATATCACTGTGTCTGTTATAATGGTGTTATATCACTGTGTCTGTTATAACAGTGTTATATCACTGTGTCTGTTATAACGGTGTTATATCACTGTGTCTGTTATAATGGTGTTATATCACTGTGTCTGTTATAATGGTGTTATATCACTGTGTCTGTTATAATGGTGTTATACCACTGTGTCTGTTATAATGGTGTTATATCACTGTGTCTGTTATAATGGTGTTATATCACTGTGTCTGTTATAATGGTGTTATACCACTGTGTCTGTTATAATGGTGTTATATCACT
The DNA here is from genome assembly GCF_023373465.1 of Oncorhynchus keta. Classification (NCBI taxonomy): domain Eukaryota; kingdom Metazoa; phylum Chordata; class Actinopteri; order Salmoniformes; family Salmonidae; genus Oncorhynchus; species Oncorhynchus keta. Next base: position 7,119,661 of record NC_068454.1, on the reverse strand, counting down.
GTGTCTGTTATAACGGTGTTATATCACTGTGTCTGTTATAACGGTGTTATATCACTGTGTCTGTTATAATGGTGTTATATCACTGTGTCTGTTATAATGGTGTTATATCACTGTGTCTGTTATAATGGTGTTATATCACTGTGTCTGTTATAACGGTGTTATATCACTGTGTCTGTTATAACGGTGTTATATCACTGTGTCTGTTATAACGGTGTTATATCACTGTGTCTTATAATGGTGTTATACCACTGTGTCTGTTATAATGGTGTTATATCACTGTGTCTGTTATAACGGTGTTATATCACTGTGTCTGTTATAATGGTGTTATATCACTGTGTCTGTTATAATGGTGTTATACCACTGTGTCTGTTATAATGGTGTTATATCACTGTGTCTGTTATAATGGTGTTATACCACTGTGTCTGTTATAATGGTGTTATATCACTGTGTCTGTTATAATGGTGTTATACCACTGTGTCTGTTATAATGGTGTTATATCACTGTCTGTTATATCACTGTCTGTTATAATGGTGTTATATCACTGTGTCTGTTATAATGGTGTTATATCACTGTGTCTGTTATAATGGTGTTATATCACTGTGTCTGTTATAATGGTGTTATATCACTGTGTCTGTTATAATGGTGTTATATCACTATGTCTGTTATAACGGTGTTATATCACCACTGTGTCTGTTATAATGGTGTTATATCACTGTCTGTTATAACGGTGTTATATCACTGTGTCTGTTATAATGGTGTTATATCACTGTGTCTGTTATAATGGTGTTATATCACTGTGTCTGTTATAATGGTGTTATATCACTGTGTCTGTTATAATGATCACTGTGTCTGTTATAATGGTGTTATATCACTGTGTCTGTTATAATGGTGTTATATCACTGTCTGTTATAATGGTGTTATATCACTGTGTCTGTTATAATGGTGTTATATCACTGTCTGTTATAATGGTGTTATATCACTGTGTCTGTTATAACAGTGTTATATCACTGTGTCTGTTATAATGGTGTTATATCACTGTGCCTGTTATAATGGTGTTATATCACTGTGTCTGTTATAACGGTGTTATATCACCACTGTGTCTGTTATAATGGTGTTATATCACTGTGTCTGTTATAATGGTGTTATATCACTGTGTCTGTTATAATGGTGTTATATCACTGTGTCTGTTATAACGGTGTTATATCACTGTGTCTGTTATAATGGTGTTATATCACTGTGTCTGTTATAATGGTGTTATATCACTGTGTCTGTTATAATGGTGTTATATCACTGTGTCTGTTATAACGGTGTTATATCACTGTGTCTGTTATAACGGTGTTATATCACTGTGTCTGTTATAATGGTGTTATATCACTGTGTCTGTTATAACGGTGTTATATCACTGTGTCTGTTATAATGGTGTTATATCACTGTGTCTGTTATAATGGTGTTATATCACCACTGTGTCTGTTATAATGGTGTTATATCACCACTGTGTCTGTTATAATGGTGTTATATCACTGTGTCTGTTATAATGGTGTTATATCACTGTGTCTGTTATAATGGTGTTATATCACTGTGTCTGTTATAACGGTGTTATATCACTGTGTCTGTTATAATGGTGTTATATCACTGTGTCTGTTATAATGGTGTTATATCACTGTGTCTGTTATAACAGTGTTATATCACTGTGTCTGTTATAACGGTGTTATATCACTGTGTCTGTTATAATGGTGTTATATCACTGTGTCTGTTATAATGGTGTTATACCACTGTGTCTGTTATAACGGTGTTATATCACTGTATCTGTTATAACGGTGTTATATCACTGTGTCTGTTATAACGGTGTTATATCACTGTGTCTGTTATAATGGTGTTATACCACTGTGTCTGTTATAATGGTGTTATATCACTGTGTCTGTTATAATGGTGTTATATCACTGTGTCTGTTATAATGGTGTTATACCACTGTGTCTGTTATAATGGTGTTATATCACTGTGTCTGTTATAATGGTGTTATATCACTGTGTCTGTTATAATGGTGTTATATCACTGTGTCTGTTATAATGGTGTTATACCACTGTGTCTGTTATAATGGTGTTATATCACTGTGTCTGTTATATCACTGTGTCTGTTATAATGGTGTTATATCACTGTGTCTGTTATAATGGTGTTATATCACTGTGTCTGTTATAATGGTGTTATATCACTGTGTCTGTTATAATGGTGTTATATCACTGTGTCTGTTATAATGGTGTTATATCACTGTGTCTGTTATAATGGTGTTATATCACTGTGTCTGTTATAACGGTGTTATACCACTGTGTCTGTTATAATGGTGTTATATCACTGTGTCTGTTATAATGGTGTTATATCACTGTGTCTGTTATAATGGTGTTATATCACTGGGTCTGTTATAACGGTGTTATATCACTGTGTCTGTTATAACAGTGTTATATCACTGTGTCTGTTATAACGGTGTTATATCACTGTGTCTGTTATAATGGTGTTATATCACTGTGTCTGTTATAACGGTGTTATATCACCACTGTGTCTGTTATAATGGTGTTATATCACTGTGTCTGTTATAATGGTGTTATATCACTGTGTCTGTTATAATGGTGTTATATCACTGTGTCTGTTATAACGGTGTTATATCACTGTGTCTGTTATAACGGTGTTATATCACTGTGTCTGTTATAATGGTGTTATATCACTGTGTCTGTTATAATGGTGTTATACCACTGTGTCTGTTATAACGGTGTTATATCACTGTGTCTGTTATAACAGTGTTATATCACTGTGTCTGTTATAATGGTGTTATACCACTGTGTCTGTTATAACGGTGTTATATCACTGTGTCTGTTATAATGGTGTTATATCACTGTGTCTGTTATAATGGTGTTATATCACCACTGTGTCTGTTATAATGGTGTTATATCACCACTGTGTCTGTTATAACGGTGTTATATCACTGTGTCTGTTATAATGGTGTTATATCACTGTGTCTGTTATAATGGTGTTATATCACTGTGTCTGTTATAACGGTGTTATATCACTGTGTCTGTTATAATGGTGTTATATCACTGGGTCTGTTATAATGGTGTTATATCACTGGGTCTGTTATAATGGTGTTATATCACTGTGTCTGTTATAACAGTGTTATATCACTGTGTCTGTTATAACGGTGTTATATCACTGTGTCTGTTATAATGGTGTTATATCACTGTGTCTGTTATAATGGTGTTATACCACTGTGTCTGTTATAATGGTGTTATATCACTGTGTCTGTTATAACGGTGTTATATCACTGTGTCTGTTATAATGGTGTTATATCACTGTGTCTGTTATAATGGTGTTATACCACTGTGTCTGTTATAATGGTGTTATATCACTGTGTCTGTTATAATGGTGTTATACCACTGTGTCTGTTATAATGGTGTTATATCACTGTGTCTGTTATAATGGTGTTATACCACTGTGTCTGTTATAATGGTGTTATATCACTGTGTCTGTTATACCACTGTGTCTGTTATAACGGTGTTATATCACTGTGTCTGTTATAACGGTGTTATATCACTGTGTCTGTTATAATGGTGTTATATCACTGTGTCTGTTATAATGGTGTTATACCACTGTGTCTGTTATAACGGTGTTATATCACTGTGTCTGTTATAATGGTGTTATATCACTGTGTCTGTTATAATGGTGTTATATCACTGTGTCTGTTATAATGGTGTTATACCACTGTGTCTGTTATAACGGTGTTATATCACTGTGTCTGTTATAACGGTGTTATATCACTGTGTCTGTTATAATGGCGTTATACCACTGTGTCTGTTATAATGGTGTTATACCACTGTGTCTGTTATAATGGTGTTATATCACTGTGTCTGTTATAATGGTGGATGTCATAAGGTGAATGCACCAATTTGTAAGTCGCTCTGGATAAGAGCGTCTGCTAAATGACTTAAATGTAAATGTAACTAATAAACAGAACAGGGGGAAAAGGGATCATTGGCAGCTAGTAGGTCGGTGACGACGACCGCCGAGCGCCACCCGAACAGGAAGGGGGCCACCTTCGGTAGGAGTCGTGGTTCAGGACGGCAGGCAGGATCGGTGTCAGGGCAGGAAGAGGTTCATAATTACAAACTTTAAACAAACTGTTGGAGTCCACAAAAATGATGTCTTGAAAAGCTGGGTGCTCTGTAGTATATGACACGGACCTCAAATGAAATCCCAAATTCCAGAAATTGGGAAACGGCAAAATAGTTCAAATGAAAATGTTCAAAACGCCGTTTACAGAAAGTCTAATTTCACCTTTTAAAAATTGTATTTAATTATATATATATATATATATATTTTTTTTTTTGTTTTTTTTGTTTCGGCAGTTACACCTTCATCAGAGCATCAAAAGATGCCAAAATGATTTTGTATACATTTTTTGTATGCAGTTGCCTAGGTGATAATTACAATTGCCTCACCTGTGTGAGGGCGGTACAAAGTGGTAAAAAAAAAACATTAGTGAACTAATTATTGTTACAATATACATCAAATATATCTATAAATTCACAGATCGGCAGAATTTACTGGATAAATATCATGTAGGAATCATGATGACATGTCGGACATTTGAGAAAATTGTGGTGTATTTAGTCACTTCCTACAGTAAAGCCGACAAAAATTGGATGAATTCGAGAAATGTAAAAAAACAAAAACAACATCTGGATAGAAAGATTGTGATTGAATGTAGGAAATGATACATATTGTATAAGCATTAAAAATACAGTGCAGACATATCATCTATAAACAAAGGTTCAGTACAGTGCAGACATATCATCTATAAACAAAGGTTCAGTACAGTGCAGACATATCATCTATAAACAAAGGTTCAGTACAGTGCAGACATATCATCTATAAACAAAGGTTCAGTACAGTGCAGCCATATCATCTATAAACAAAGGTTCAGTACAGTGCAGCCATATCATCTATAAACAAAGGTTCAGTACAGTGCAGCCATATCATCTATAAACAAAGGTTCAGTACAGTGCAGACATATCATCTATAAACAAAGGTTCAGTACAGTGCAGCCATATCATCTATAAACAAAGGTTCAGTACAGTGCAGCCATATCATCTATAAACAAAGGTTCAGTACAGTGCAGCCATATAATCTATAAACAAAGGTTCAGTACAGTGCAGCCATATCATCTATAAACAAAGGTTCAGTACAGTGCCCTCTGCTGGTAGTTTAGTGTATCTATTCCTTCCTGCTTGTACAGCTCCCCTGGAGCAAACATCGACAGATTATTGATTTGTTTTAACCAGTATTCAAACCAGCAACCTTTCAGCCCAACACTCTGACCTCGACGCTACGTGCCTCGGTTGGGAGAAGTGCAGAGGCTATTGGGTAATGTTGGTCAGTCTAAGGATTGGAGTGTTTTTTTGTCGGTCCCTACGTTGTAGTACTCGGTGATTATAATATAATATATGCCACTTAGCTGACGCTTTTATCCAAAGCGACTTACAGTCATGTGTGCATACATTCTACGTATGGGTAGTCCCGGGAATCGAACCCACTACCCTGGCGTTACAAGCGCCATGCTCTACCAACTGAGCCACAGTAGACCACTTGATTAAACATTCAAGTCTTGTAATATAGAGTCGCATTGTCCCTGGTCATCATTCATGCTATCTGTCTAACAGTATAAAGGCAGGGCATGGAGCTGAACATGTCATTACTGCCTCTGGTTATTCATGTCCATGTTCACTTGATCACGATGAGATCACAGAACTAGACTCAAACACTGAGTGGTACCAAACATTAGGAACACCTTTCTACGACAGACTGATCATTGGAATCCAGGTGAAAGCAACGATCCCTTGACGATGTCACCTGTTAAATCCACTTTAATCAGTGTAGGTGAAGGGGACCTGATAGGTTGAAAAACTCTTAACTCGATGTCTGTGGCCCCCCGAGGAGATCTAACTAGCATGATAAAAAAATCGCCCAAAATATGTCCTTTTTTTGCATCTCTATTATGACCCCTCAATGGAAAGATGTGACTCTCACGAGCACGATGGTGTTCTCCGTCCCCCAGAAGCGTCTTGGACCTCGACTTGATTCAGACGATCTGTCATCTTCTGTCTGGAGCGTTCGAACAGTTTGGGCTACACACTCATACCCCTCTGACTCTCACAAACTCGTACGTGTCAGTTGTTTTGCTCTAGGATGCCCACTGGCCTACACCAGTAGATCACAACTCTCTGCTCTCCTGCACCTGACTCCTACACCAGTAGATCACAACTCTCTGCTCTCCTGCACCTGACTCCTACACCAGTAGATCACAACTCTCTGCTCTCCTGCACCTGACTCCTACACCAGTAGATCACAACTCTCTGCTCTCCTGCACCTGACTCCTACACCAGTAGATCACAACTCTCTGCTCTCCTGCACCTGACTCCTACACCAGTAGATCACAACTCTCTGCTCTCCTGCACCTGACTCCTACACCAGTAGATCACAACTCTCTGCTCTCCTGCACCTGACTCCTACACCAGTAGATCACAACTCTCTGCTCTCCTGTACCTGACTCCTACACCAGTAGATCACAACTCTCTGCTCTCCTGCACCTGACTCCTACACCAGTAGATCACAACTCTCTGCTCTCCTGCACCTGACTCCTACACCAGTAGATCACATCCAGTGACAGTATCAGAGAGTGTTTAGTAAGGATTCATATTAGCCATGGGGGATTTGGATAGAGAACGTTAAAATAGATGATTCACACCATGGCCCAGAGGAAGAAACTATCTTCAAAATCATGGAAAGGGTTTGTTAAGAGATTAGGAAATTAAACACAATACTACTTAAGTTCCAGTCTACTGAATGTACATTCTGCTCCCGAGTAGCGCAGCAGTCTAAGGCACTGCATCTCAGTGCAAGAGGCATCACTACAGACACCCTGGTTCGATTCCCGGCTGTATCGCAACTGGCCGTGATTGTGAATCCCATATGTGCGGCGCACTATTGGGCATCGCGTTGTCCAGGTTTGGCCGGTGTCGGCTGTCATTGTAAATAAGAATTTGTTCTTAACTGATTTGCCTAGTCAAATAAAGGTAAAATCTTTATTTGAGGTTTAGGTGTGCTTAACTGTTATGTCAATGTGTCATAATCATTTCTAAAACCCTTTATCACATTCAGTAACATACTTTGACATATGAGATGTCATATTATGGCTCTGCTATCAGGCTGTTGGTGTCCGTTTAATCAAAAGTCCATTCCACTCAATACATCCTCATGGATAAATTCAATTTCCTATTTAACAGACACGAATTGAAATGGACTTGACGCTATCTCTGCTTAAATGGTCTCTGAGTCACAGACGGGTGAGAACAGACTTCAGGGCAATTTGTTTTACTACGCTATTTAATGATTGACTTCGCTCATCATTGACCGCCTGGCGAATTACACCAACAGCTGTCAGCAAAGAGCCACACAAATAACATGATGATTGAGCTGTTCAGGGCAAAAACCTCCATGGACTAATTAAAGGTAGATCATGGATATTAGAAAACAGAACTGTTTAAAGGCCCAGTGCAGTCCCAAAAAGATTTTCCTGTGTTTTATATATATATATATATATATATATATATATATATATATATATATATATATATATATATATATATATATTTCCACACTGAGGTTGGAATAATAGTGTTAAATTGTGAAAATGATGATAATGCCCTTTTAGTGTAACAGCTGTTTGAAAAGATGGTGCAATGGAGTTTTGGCATGCCTGGTGACATCACCAGAAAGTAAATGAGTTAATAAACCAATCAGAAAGAGAGTTCCAAACCACTCTGCCAATGACAGCTAGTTTTATGTCTTCCCCTCGACGCTCAGACTTCTGCTATACGTATTAAATCATGTTAAATTAAAATAGACAATTAAATCCCTTAAACGTTGTCATACGTATCTGCTTTCTTCACTCTTAACAGTAACATCTATCATGTCAGTAAAGATTGTATAAACATTTTAATTTTATTTGAAAATAAAACGTTTGCACCTGCATCTTGAATAGATTGTTGAATTTGATGTGGATGTGTTGATGTAACATGATAGACTCTACATCACGATATGTGATATGTATCTCACATAAGATAGAGGAGAGGAAGAAGGGAGAGAGAGGAGAGGAAGAAGGGAGAGAGAGGAGAGGAAGAAGGGAGAGAGAGGAGAGGAAGAAGAGAGAGAGGAGAGGAAGAAGGGAGAGAGAGGAGAGGAAGAAGAGAGAGAGGAGAGGAAGAAGAGAGAGAGGAGAGGAAGAAGAGAAAAAGAGGAGAGGAATAAGGGAGAGAGGAGAGGAATAAGGGAGAGAGGAGAGGAATAAGGGAGAGAGGAGAGGGAGAGTGAGGAGAGGAAGAAGGGAGAGAGAGGAGAGGAAGAAGAGAGAGAGGAGAGGAAGAGAGAGAGAGAGAGGAAGAAGAGAAAAAGAGAGAGAGGAAGAGGAAGGAATAAGGGAGAGAGGAGAGGAATAAGAAGAGGAGAGAGAGAGGAGAGGAAGAAGGGAGAGAGAGGAGAGGAGGAAGAGAGAGAGGAGAGGAAGAAAGGAGAGAGAGGAGAGGAAGAAGGGAGAGAGAGGAGAGGAAGAAGGGGGAGAGAGAGGAGAGGAAGAAGGGGGAGAGAGAGGAGAGGAAGAAGAGAGAGAGGAGAGGAAGAAGGGAGAGAGAGGAGAGGAAGAAGAGAGAGAGGAGAGGAAGAAGAGTGAGAGAGAGAGGAGAGGAAGAAGAGAGGGAGGGGTGGAGATCTTTGTGGGCTATACTCAGCCTTGTCTCAGGATGGTAAGTTGGTGGTTGAAGATATCCCTCTAGTGGTGTGAGGGCTGTGCTTTGGCAAAGTGGGTGGGGTTATATCCTTCCTGTTTGGCCCTGTCCGGGGGTGTCCTCGGATGGGGCCACAGTGTCTCCTGTCCCCTCCTGTCTCAGCCTCCAGTATTTATGCTGCAGTAGTTTGTGTCGGGGGGCTAGGGTCAGTTTGTTATATCTGGAGTACTTCTCCTGTCCTATTCGGTGTCCTGTGTGAATCTAAGTGTGCGTTCTCTAATTCGGAGGACCTGAGCCCTCCATGCCCCAGGACTACCTGACATTCTTTGCTGTCAGTCTCTGCTGGCTCCAGGACCTGAGCCCTAGGACCATGCCCCAGGACTACCTGACATGATGACTCCTTGCTGTCCCCAGTCCACCTGGCCATGCTGCTGCTCCAGTTTCAACTGTTCTGCCTTACTATTATTGACCATGCTGGTCATTTATGAACATTTGAACATCTTGGCCATGTTATGTTATAATCTCCACCCGGCACAGCCAGAAGAGGACGGGCCACCCCACATATGCTCTCTCTAATTCTCTCTTTCTTTCTCTCTCGGAGGACCTGAGCCCTAGGACCGTGCCCCAGGACTACCTGACATGATGACTCCTTGCTGACCCCGGGCCACCTGACTGTGCTGCTGCTCCAGTTTCAACTGTTCTGCCTTGTTATTATTCGACCATGCTGGTCATTTATGAACATTTGAACATCTTGGCCATGTTCTGTTATAATCTCCACCCGGCACAGCCAGAAGAGGACTGGCCACCCCACATAGCCTGGTTCCTCTCTAGGTTTCTTCCTATGTTTTGGCCTTTCTAGGGAGTTTTTCCTAGCCACCGTGCTTCTACACCTGCATTGCTTGCTGTTTGGGGTTTTAGGCTGGGTTTCTGTACAGCACTTTGAGATATCAGCTGATGTATGAAGGGCTATATAAATAAATTTGATTTTATTTTGATTTGATTTGAAGAAGAGAGAGAGAGAGGAGAGGAAGAAGGGAGAGAGAGGAGAGGAAGAAGGGAGAGAGAGGAGAGGAAGAAGGGAGAGAGAGGAGAGGAAGAAGGGAGAGAGAGGAGAGGAAGAAGAGAGAGAGAGGAGAGGAAGAAGAGAGAGAGAGGGTAGAGGAAGAAGAGAGAGAGGAGAGGAAGAAGAGAGAGGGAGGAGAGGAAGAAGAGACAGGGAGGAGAGGAAGAAGGGAGAGAGAGGAGAGGAAGAAGGGAGAGAGAGGAGTGGAAGAAGGGAGAGAGAGGAGAGGAAGAAGAGAGAGAGAGGAGAGGAAGAAGAGAGAGAGAGGAGAGGAAGAAGAGAGAGAGGAGAGGAAGAAGAGACAGGGAGGAGAGGAAGAAGAGACAGGGAGGAGAGGAAGAAGAGAGAGAGAGAGAGGAGAGGAATAAGGGAGAGAGGAGAGGAAGAAGGGAGAGAGGAGAGGAAGAAGGGAGAGAGAGGAGAGGAAGAAGGGAGAGAGAGGAGAGGAAGAAGGGAGAGAGAGGAGAGGAAGAAGGGAGAGAGAGGAGAGGAAGAAGGGAGAGAGAGGAGAGGAAGAAGAGAGAGAGAGGAGAGGAAGAAGGGAGAGAGAGGAGAGGAAGAAGGGAGAGAGAGGAGAGGAAGAAGAGAGAGAGGAGAGGAAGAAGGGAGAGAGAGGAGAGGAAGAAGGGAGAGAGAGGAGAGGAAGAAGGGAGAGAGAGGAGAGGAAGAAGAGAGAGAGGAGAGGAAGAAGGGAGAGAGAGGAGAGGAAGAAGAGAGAGAGGAGAGGAAGAAGAGAGAGAGAGAGGAGAGGAAGAAGAGAGAGAGGGGTGGAAGACGGGAGAGAGAGAGAGGAGAGGAAGAAGAGAGAGAGAGGAGAGGAAGAAGGGAGAGAGAGGAGAGGAAGAAGGGAGAGAGAGGAGAGGAAGAAGGGAGAGAGAGGAGAGGAAGAAGAGAGAGAGAGGAGAGGAAGAAGGGAGAGAGGAGAGGAAGAAGGGGAGAGAGGAGAGGAAGAAGAGAGAGAGAGAGGAAGAAGAGAGAGAGAGAGAGGAAGAAGGGAGAGAGGAGAGGAATAAGGGAGAGAGGGGAGGAAGAAGAGAGAGAGGGGAGAGGAAGAAGAGAGAGGAGAGGAAGAAGGGAGAGAGAGGAGAGGAAGAAGAGAGAGAGAGGAGAGGAAGAAGAGAGAGAGAGGAGAGGAAGAAGGGAGAGAGGAGAGGAAGAAGGGAGAGAGGAGAGGAAGAAGGGAGAGAGGAGAGGAAGAAGAGAGAGAGAGGAGAGGAAGAAGAGAGAGAGAGAGGAGAGGAAGAAGAGAGAGAGAGAGGAGAGGAAGAAGGGAGAGAGGAGAGGAATAAGGGAGAGAGGGGAGGAAGAAGAGAGAGAGGGGAGAGGAAGAAGAGAGAGGAGAGGAAGAAGGGAGAGAGAGGAGAGGAAGAAGAGAGAGAGAGAGAGGAGAGGAAGAAGGGAGAGAGAGGAGAGGAAGAAGAGAGAGAGGAGAGGAAGAAGAGAGAGAGAGGAGAGGAAGAAGGGAGAGAGAGGAGAGGAAGAAGAGAGAGAGAGGAGAGGAAGAAGAGAGAGAGGAGAGGAATAAGGGAGAGAGGAGAGGAAGAAGAGACAGGGAGGAGAGGAAGAAGAGAGAGTGCCGGAGTGTGTGTGTGTGAGTGCGTGTGTGTGTATGTGTGTGCGTGTGTGTGCATGTGTGTGTGTGCGTGCGTGTGTGCGTGCGTGCATGCGTGCGTGCATGCGTGTGTGTGTGTGTGTGTGAGAGAGACAGGAATGTAGCTCCGTTGTGGATGTGCCGTGTGCGTGACGGGGAGTGTATCTTTCAGGGGAGCGTGGGGTTAAGTCCGTGTTTATGAAACACAGTGGGAGAATGGGCGCCCATGCAGCGCTGGTGCTCCTGCGGTATTTCATGTGTTTGGGGGGCGTCATGGCCGGGTAAGACTGACGGATGGGAACTTAAACCCTCAGCGAGGATTTGGCCTCTCATCCAACAGAAAAGTGCTCGATACAGCAGGTTGGAAGGGATTTTTCTCTTCTTCTACTTTTCTTTGTTTAGGGAGAAAGGCGGGAAGTGACATTAAGCTGTAAGACAAACTGTCCAGAGCAAATGGGATGGAAACACGAGAGGTCAATCTAACACTAACAACCACCACCGGGGATCTGCATCATGATCCTCGGGATCAGAGGAGACTAGGATCCACCCAGAAATATGACATACAAGCTGTTACTGATACTAACACAATAGAGCTGTTTATCTCCCTCTCTCACCACAGGGGTTCAGTTAAAGTACCATGCAACAGCTCAACGTTACAGTAGATTATGTAGTTACAATATCACTGAAAGAAATGGAAGATCGGGTTATTACACTCATTTCTGAGCTCCTGAGTGGCGTAGCGGTCTAAGGCACTGCATCTCAGTGTTAGAGGCGTCACTACAGACACCCTGGTTTGAATCCAGGCTGTATCACAACCGGCTGTGATTGAGAGTCCCATTGGCCCAGTGCTTCGGGATAGGCCGCCATTGTAATTAAGAATTTCTTATTAACTGACTTGGCTGGTTCAATACATTTTACACATGTGTTATCACTGTCCTTCAGGGTAACAGATTTACGTTTTGACTCATATTCTTCACTTTAAAATGTATACCAAACAAAAAACATAGTTAAAAATGCTTAAATTAATACAAATATATAATACATCCAACATGTTGACTTTTATCACAAAAGTGTTTCCACATAAATTAGTGTATTCGGCTATTTCAGCCACACCTGTTGCTGACTGGTATAAAATCAAGCACACAGCCATGCAATCTCCATAAACAAACGTTGGCAGTAGAATGGCCTTACTGAAGAGCTCAGTGACTTTCAACGTGGGACCGTCATAAGATGCCACCTTTCCAACAAGTCAATTTGTACAAATTCCTGCCCTGCTAGAGTTGTCCCAGTCAACTGAAAGTGCTGTTATTGTGAAGTGGAAATGTCTAGGAGCAACACTGGCTTAGACGCGAAGTGGTAGGTCACACAAGCTCACAGAACGGGACCACGAGTGACCACGGGTAGCACCACTCGCTACCGAGTTCCAAACTGCCTCGGGAAGCAACGTTCGTCGGGATCTTCATGAAATGGGTTTCCATGGCTGAGCAGCCACACACAAGCCTAAGATCACCATGTGGAATGCCAAGCGTCTGCTGGAGTGCTGTAAAGCTTCCCTGGAGTAATGAATCTCGCTTCTCCATCTGGCAGTCTGACGGACAAATATAGGTTTGGCAGATGCCAGGAGAACGCTACCTCCCCGAAATAATGCCCATGATTTTGGAATAAGATAATCGATGAGCAGGGGTCCACATACTTTTGATCATGTATTGTATCTAAATTGTAATTAAAATATCTTCCTTTTTGACTCATTGTGATGTATCAATTCTCTTAGTGTTTGTATTTTGAGGTTTCCCCTACTTGTACAACCTTCGCCCCCAACATGTTAAAATGCACCCAGGGCACGAGGGCAAGGCCTAAAGGTGTGGCCCTCCCCACCATCCCTTACCCCCAGACCGCTGGGCCCCCTGTCCCTGGTTCCCATGTCTCTGGTGGGATTAATCCCTGAACCACAGGTGTGGTAATCCCAAACAGAACGGCCCCGCTGACATAGGGACTGACAGCGACGGGGCCTCAATCCTCTTTGATCACGGGGCCAACAGCTGCGCTGTGCTTTAATCCACAAACCAAGCCTGAACCAGCACAAAGAGACAGTATGGGGAATGTAAGTACACTCATCATGTAGGCTGGTGGCCCGGGGTGTTAGTAGAAGGTTGGGGGTAGTATCTGTCATGATCCACTTGAAAAACAGGTTTTATTTAACCTTTATTCAACAGGGAGACATGCTGAGATCAAGGACTCTTTTACAGATGAGCCCTGAAATGACAAAACAAATATACACATCAATACACTGCAAAAAGCAAAACAGAGATAAAAAAAAACTATCAAAGAAAACAAACACATTTTTTCAGTAAAAAAAAAAAAGGTTCTCAAATCAGCTGTCTAAATTGCCCGTGAGGCACCAAATTATAAAATGTGAGAGTTTGAGATTATTCCACAAGTGAAAGTGCAAAAAATAACTAATAGCAGGTTAACCTAACTCAGGTTGAAAGCGATCTCCAGAGTTAGCCATCCCTGAGACAGGGTATGATAGCTCGTACATCTGCAGGTTAACCTAACTCAGGTTGAAAGGGATCTCCAGAGTTAGCCATCCCTGAGACAAGGTATGATAGCTCGTACATCTGCAGGTTAACCTAACTCAGGTTGAAAGGGATCTCCAGAGTTAGCCATCCCTGAGACAAGGTATGATAGCTCGTACATGTGCAGGTTAACCTAACTCAGGTTGAAAGGGATCTCCAGAGTTAGCCATCCCTGAGACAGGGTATGATAGCTCGTACATCTGCAGGTTAACTGTAATAAATAAGATACGATGGATGTTTGTGCAAGGTGCTTTATAAACACAGCGCAATGCATTGATCTTCAGATGGACAGCCTACACAGAGTTATCTAGAACCTTAGTGGGTTCTTCCCCATATGAGAACCCTTTCAATAACCCTTTTTGATTGCAGGTAGAACCCTTTTTAGGTTCCAAGTAGAACCCTTTAGCGTTCCATGTAGAAGCCTTTCTCTGCTCTGGGGAGAGGCTTCCATTAAAATACTCCCTCTGTGTTCTGCTGGACAGGTAGCTGCTCTGAGGAGAGGCTTCTACTCCCTCTGTGTTCTGCTGGACAGGTAGCTGCTCTGAGGAGAGGCTTCCATTAAAATACTCCCTCTGTGTTCTGCTGGACAGGTAGCTGCTCTGAGGAGAGGCTTCCATTAAAATACTCCCTCTGTGTTCTGCTGGACAGGTAGCTGCTCTGAGGAGAGGCTTCCATTAAAATACTCCCTCTGTGTTCTGCTGGACAGGTAGATGCTCTGAGGAGAGGCTTCCATTAAAATACTCCCTCTGTGTTCTGCTGGACAGGTAGCTGCTCTGAGGAGAGGCTTCCATTAAAATACTCCATCTGTGTTCTGCTGGACAGGAAGCTGATTATGATGTAAGCCAGTAACAGTATTGACAGTGAAAAGGACAGAGGCCTATTATGGCTGTGTGTGTGTGTTTGACAGAGGAGTCAAATAAACAACACTTCATGATAACAATGAGTGTGTAAGGGTGTGTATGAGAGCCTCCAATTAAAGAAGTTGCCTCAATGTCCAGTAGGTGGAAGCACAGCCCATACAATACTCGTGTCCTCCCCCAGACAGCCACAGCCCATACAGTCCCCTTGTCCTCCCCAGACCTCCACAGCCCATACAGTCCCCTTGTCCTCCCCCAGACCTCCACAGCCCATACAGTCCCCTTGTCCTCCCCAGACCTCCACAGCCCATACAGTCCCCTTGTCCTCCCCAGACCTCCACAGCCCATACAGTCCCCTTGTCCTCCCCAGACCTCCACAGCCCATACAGTCCCCTTGTCCTCCCCAGACCTCCACAGCCCATACAGTCCCCTTGTCCTCCCCAGACCTCCACAGCCCATACAGTCCCCTTGTCCTCCCCAGACCTCCCCAGCCCATACAGTCCCCTTGTCCTCCCCAGACCTCCACAGCCCATACAGTCCCCTTGTCCTCCCCAGACCTCCACAGCCCATACAGTCCCCTTGTCCTCCCCAGGCCTCCACAGCCCATACAGTCCCCTTGTCCTCCCCCAGACCTCCACAGCCCATACAGTCCCCTTGTCCTCCCCAGACCTCCACAGCCCATACAATCCCCTTGTCCTCCCCCAGACCTCCACAGCCCATACAATCCCCTTGTCCTCCCCCAGAAAGCTACAGCCCATACAATCCCCTTGTCCTCCCCAGACAGCCACAGCACATACAGTCCCTTTGTCCTCCCCCAGACCTCCACAGCCCATACAGTCCCCTTGTCCTCCCCCAGACCTCCACAGCCCATACAGTCCCCTTGTCCTCCCCCAGACAGCCACAGCCCATACAATCAGCTATCCAAAGGCCACGTTCTCAGCATGTCAACCAGTATGACTCTCTTCAGTAGAAAATAACTAAGGTATTCTGGACTCTAGTGTTCGGCTGAGAAGCAACACACAAGCACACAAGCACACACACAGACAGACAGACAGACAGACAGACAGACAGACAGACAGACAGACAGACAGACAGACAGACAGACAGACAGACAGACAGACAGACAGACAGACAGACAGACAGACCAGTACACACACACAGACACACACTTCAGGTCCACTCAGTTTACAGATGAGGTAGTTGATTATTAAAAAAAGGACTCAAGAGACACCTCTGTCCCTTATCAATAGTAGAACTAAGTAACAAGTCATTCCCCATAGAGCCAGTGGACAGGGACCTGAGGACCAAGCCAGGGACCTCTCTGTGAATGGGGGGGTATTGACTGACAGAGTTAGTTGAATGGGACAGAGCTGCCTGGGTTGACTGGCCTAAGCTGATACTTCTCTTCTCAGCCCATCACTAAACACTATTAGACTACATCCCAAAATGGCACTCTATCTCTTAAGTAGTGCACTTCTTTTTAACCAGTAGTAGTGCACTCTTTTTAACCAGTAGTAGTGCACTCCTTTTGACCAGTAGTAGTGCACTGTGTCGGGAATAGGATGCCTTCTTAGACTCTATAACCAGTGGCCCTGTGACAGGAGTCCACAGTGACAGAGATGTCACTCTGCTTCTCTGGGGTTTCCTGTGTCACAAGGTCAAAATGATGTCGCCCCCCAAAAAAAAAAAATGGAGGGAGATGTTTTATGTATGGCCGCTGTTCAAACAAGGGGTTTAAAGATTAGGAATGGACGGTAGGAGAAGGACGTCACATTGTAAAGCGCAAAGTGGCCGTTAGAGTGCTGGAGAAGAGGAGTGTGTGTGAGTGTGAGAGTGCGTGTGTGTGTGTTTGTGAGTGTGTGTGAGGGTGAAAGTGTTTGTGTGTGTGTGTGTGTATGTATTAGGCCTTTCTCAGGGATGGGTCACGGTGGAGAGGAGATGAGAGCAGAGAGGCACCATTCACACCTGATCCATGACAATAAAATACACATGGGTAACTAACAGGAAACTAACAGGAAACTAACAGGAGATAAACAGGAAACTAATAGATAACTGACAGGAAACTAACAGGAAACGAACAATAAACTAATAGGTAACTAACAGGAAACTAACAGGAGATAAACAGGAAACTAATAGGTAACTGACAGGAAACTAACAGGAAACAAACAGGAAACTAATAGGTAACTAACAGGAAACTAACAGGAAACTAACAGGAGATAAACAGGAAACTAATAGGTAACTGACAGGAAACTAACAGGAAACAAACAGGAAACTAATAGGTAACTAACAGGAAACAAACAGGAAACTAACAGGAAACTAATAGGTAACTAACAGGTAACTAACAGGAAACTAACAGGAAACTAACAGGAAACTAACAGGAAACTAACAGGAAACTAACAGGAAACTAACAGGAAACTAACAGGTAACTGACAGGAAACTAACAGGAAACTAACAGGAGATAAACAGGAAACTAATAGGTAACTGACAGGAAACTAACAGGAAACAAACAGGAAACTAATAGTTAACTAACAGGAAACAAACAGGTAACTAACAGGAAATTAACAGGTAACTAACAGGTAACTAATAGGTAACTAATAGGTGACTAACAGGTAACTATCAGGTAACTAATAGGTAACTAATAGGTGACTAACAGGAAACTAACAGGAGACTAATAGGTGACTAACAGGAAACTAACAGGAAACTAATAGGTAACTAACAGGAAACTAACAGGTAACTAATAGGTAACTAATAGGTAACTAACAGGAAACTAACAGGAAACTAACAGGTAACTAACAGGAAACTAATAGGAAACTAACAGGAAACTAATAGGAAACTAACAGGAAACTAACAGGAAACTAACAGGAGATAAACAGGAAACTAATAGGTAACTGACAGGAAACAAACAGGAAACTAATAGTTAACTAACAGGAAACAAACAGGTAACTAACAGGAAACTAATAGGTAACTAACAGGAAACTAACAGGAAACTAACAGGAGATAAACAGGAAACTAATAGGTAACTGACAGGAAACTAACAGGAAACAAACAGGAAACTAATAGTTAACTAACAGGAAACTAACAGGAAACTAAAAGGCAACTAACAGGAAACTAACAGGAGATAAACAGGAAACTAATAGGTAACTGACAGGAAACTAACAGGAAACAAACAGGAAACTAATAGGTAACTAACATGAAACTAACAGGAAACTAACAGGAAACTAAAAGGAAACGAACAGGAAACTAACAGGAGATAAACAGGAAACTAATAGGTAACTGACAGGAAACTAACAGGAAACAAACAGGAAACTAATAGGTAACTAACATGAAACTAACAGGAAACTAACAGGAAACTAACAGGAAACTAACAGGAAACTAACAGGAAACTAACAGGTGACTAACAGGAAACTAACAGGAAACTAACAGGTAACTAACAGGAAACTAACAGGAAACAAACAGGAAACTAACAGGAGATAAACAGGAAACTAATAGGTAACTAACAGGAAACTAATAGGAAACTAAAAGGAAATGAATAGATAACTAACAGGAAACAAACAGCAAACAATTAGGAAACGAACAGGAAACTAACAGGAAACTAATAGGAAACTAACAGGAAACTAATAGGTAACTAACAGGAAACAAACAGGAAACTAACAGGAAACTAATAGGAAACTAACAGGAAACTAACAGGAAACTAATAGGAAACTAATAGGAAACTAATAGGAAACTAATAGGAAACTAACAGGAAACTAATAAGTAACTAACAGGAAACTAACAGGAAACAAACAGGAAACTAACAGGAGATAAACAGGAAACTAATAGGTAACTAACAGGAAACTAACAGGAAACAAACAGGAAACGAATAGATAACTAACAGGAAACAAACAGGAAACTAACAGGAAACTAACAGGTAACTAACAGGTAACTAATAGGTAACTAATAGGTGACTAACAGGAAACTAACAGGAGACTAATAGGTGACTAACAGGAAACTAACAGGAAACTAATAAGTAACTAACAGGAAACTAACAGGTAACTAATAGGTAACTAATAGGTAACTAACAGGAAACTAACAGGAAACTAACAGGTAACTAACAGGAAACTAATAGGAAACTAACAGGAAACTAATAGGAAACTAACAGGAAACTAACAGGAAACTAACAGGAGATAAACAGGAAACTAATAGGTAACTAACAGGAAACAAACAGGAAACTAATAGTTAACTAACAGGAAACTAACAGGTAACTAACAGGAAACTAACAGGAAACTAACAGGAAACGAACAGGTAACTAACAGGAAACTAACAGGAAACTAACAGGAGATAAACAGGAAACTAACAGGAAACTAACAGGTAACTAACAGGTTACTAACAGGTGACTAACAGGAAACTAACAGGAAACTAACAGGTAACTAACAGGAAACTAACAGCTAACTAATAGGTAACTAATAGGTGACTAACAGGAAACTAACAGGAGACTAATAGGTGACTAACAGGAAACTAACAGGAAACTAACAGGAAACTAATAGGTAACTAACATGAAACTAACAGGAAACAAACAGGAAACTAACAGGAACCTAACAGGAAACTAATAGGTAACTAACATGAAACTAACAGGAAACAAACAGGAAACAAACAGGAAACAAACAGGAAACTAACAGGAAACTAACAGGTAACTAACAGGTAACTAACAGGTAACTAACAGGTAACTAACAGGAAACTAACAGGAAACTAACAGGAAACTAATAGGTAACTAACAGGAAACTAATAGGAAACTAAAAGGAAATGAATAGATAACTAACAGGAAACAAACAGCAAACAATTAGGAAACGAACAGGAAACTAACAGGAAACTAATAGGAAACTAACAGGAAACTAATAGGTAACTAACAGGAAACTAACAGGAAACTAATAGGAAACTAACAGGAAACTAATAGGTAACTAACAGGAAACAAACAGGAAACTAACAGGAAACTAACAGGAAACTAACAGGAAACTAATAGGTAACTAGCAGGAAACAAACAGGAAACTAATAGGTAACTAGCAGGAAACAAACAGGAAACTAATAGGTAACTAGCAGGAAACAAACAGGAAACTAATAGGTAACTAGCAGGAAACAAACAGGAAACTAATAGGTAACTAGCAGGAAACAAACAGGAAACTAATAGGTAACTAGCAGGAAACTAACAGGAAACTAATAGGTAACTAGCAGGAAACAAACAGGAAACTAATAGGTAACTAGCAGGAAACTAACAGGAAACTAATAGGTAACTAGCAGGAAACAAACAGGAAACTAATAGGTAACTAGCAGGAAACAAACAGGAAACTAATAGGTAACTAGCAGGAAACTAACAGGAAACTAATAGGTAACTAGCAGGAAACTAACAGGAAACTAATAGGTAACTAGCAGGAAACTAATAGGTAACTAGCAGGAAACTAATAGGTAACAAGCAGGAAAATACAAATATAACTAATTGTACTATACTGTGGGTATTAGTGTTGTCACGATACCAGAATTTTGACGTCGATACCGTTACCACGTTTAGCTTCACGGTACTCGATACCATAACTATACTCGAAACGATACCGAAACGAAAGGCATATTAGCCAGAGTCACAGAATGGCACTTGATCCGGACAGATAAACTCAGCTCCTGCTCTGTTCAACTGTTCAACTGTGCATTTTTTGAGTTCAATATCATTACATCTGAACATTTTCATTTCAATTGTTTAGACATAGCCATGTATGGATGAATTAATCAATTATACAGTCATACAATCAATTAGATATATTTTTTTTTACAATCTGACTACAACACAGGTGAATTACTACTACAACACAGGTGATAGCATATTATTCAATCATAGTGTGTGAATGCATATTATTCAATCACAGTGTGTGAATGCATATTATTCAATCACAGTGTGTGAATGCATATTATTCAATCACAGTGTGTGAATGCATATTATTCAATCACAGTGTGTGAATGCATATTATTCAATCACAGTGTGTGAATGCATATTATTCAATAAGAGTGTGTGAATGCATAGAGTTATTCAGCTAGTTTTAGCTGATAGCATGGGGCTACAGATGGCAAATAATCCCTTACATTTAGGACTTATTTTATTAGCAACTGCTAGGAGAACTTATTATTTTATTGTAGTGATCAACAACATTTGCATAGAAGAAGCAATTGTATATATATATTTTTTTAAATGTGCGCTATCCCTTTAAGAAAGCAATGATGTCATTTAGTAATGATGTCATTTGCTAGGCAGGAAGTGGCTGTGGAATCTGACTTTGTGGCTATGGAATCTAGTGGAAACCAGACGGGAGTTGAGGGTGATGAAGAAGTATATACATTTTTTGGTGGCGAGGGAGACAAGGTGAATTAACAACGTTTTTTTTTGGTGACGATCAGCTTTGAAATCAGCAGATTTTGTGTTATGGTTAGCATATTATCACCAAGAAATTATGGTGAATTCAGCTGTAAGAAAGCAATGAAAGTTAGCCAACAATTAAAGCTAGAAGCTACCGATATCTTCTTGCATTGTAAAGTGTTCCAGTCTGTATGGACATTGTTTTGAGAACAATAATGAACAGTTTGGCCGTGTTGCATTATTCAACTTTGTTAAAACCTCTTAAGGATTGGACTAAAATGCCTAAAAGGACATACCCAAATCTACCTGCCTGTAGCTCAGGCCCTGAAGCAAGGACATTCATATTCTAGATACTAGTTCAAAAGGAAACACTTTAAAGTTTGTTGTTTATGTTAAATCAATGTAGGAGAATATAACACATTAAATCTGGTAAAAGATAATACTAATACATTATTTTCTTTACGTTCTGCCCCTGAACAAGGCAGTTAACCCACTGTTCCCCTGAACAGGCAGTTAACCCACTGTTCCCCTGAACAGGCAGTTAACCCACTGTTCCCTTGAACAGGCAGTTAACCCACTGTTCCCCTGAACAGGCAGTTAACCCACTGTTCCCCTGAACAGGCAGTTAACCCACTGTTCCCCTGAACAGGCAGTTAACCCACTGTTCCTAGGCCGTCATTGGAAATAAGAATTTGTTCTTAACTGACTTGCCAAGTTAAATAAAGGTAAAAGAATAAAAAAAACGTAAAACGTCATGCTAAATCACATTAGTGCACTTTAGCTCAACCGTCCCGTGGGGAGGGGGGGGGGGGCGATCCCGTAGATCCCGTTCTGTGCAGAGTGGTGAGGAGCTAACAACAATGCAGCCAGACAGCTAAATAAACCTGTGGAATGGACACTTTGCTCTCTAAAGGGGCTGAATGTTCATTAACATAAAGAGGTTTCCCTAGGTGATACCAGAATACCTCCGTGATATCATCACATATCTGTGATATCTGTATGGGGCCTGTGACATCAGACTGTGGTTGACCCTGGGTTCAGGGTTCACGGACGCAGGCTTGGTGCCCACCGCTGGCCTCTGTTGGGGACACATCTGTCTAAACAACAGCTCAGTTACGGTTACTGTTTGTGGCTTTGGCTGAAACGATGAATAACAAAGACAGAACAACCACAGTTTACAGGCCCTTTTACAGATGTCTGGGGTGCCGAGAGAGAGAGAGAGAGAGAGAGAGAGAGAGAGAGAGAGAGAGAGAGAGAGAGAGAGAGAGAGAGAGAGAGAGAGAGAGAGAGAGAGAGAGAGAGAGAGAGAGAGAGAGAGAGAGACAGAGAGAGAGAGAGAGAGAGATATTTATGTTTATTTATTTATTTTCCCTTTTGTACCTTAACCATTTGCACATTGTTACAGCACTGTATATATACATAATGTGACATTTGTAATGTCTTTATTCTTTTGGAACTTCTGTGAGTATAATGTTTACTGTTCATTTTTATTGTGTATTTCACTTTTGTATGTTATCTACATTATTGGCATGTTTCCCATGCCAATAAAGCCCCTTGAATTGAATTGAGAGAGAGAGAGAGAGAGAGAGAGAGAGAGAGAGAGAGAGAGAGAGAGAGAGAGAGATTTATGTTTATTTATTTATTGAATTGAATTGAGAGAGAGAGCAAGAAGCCTATGAAATGATGCATTTCTAAAGAATGTAAATGATTGTGTATATATGCGTTCGTGTGGCAGACTAAAGTGTGTGAAGGGGCCAAGCGCTTCAGTAAAGTATTTTCTCAGTCACTTTGTAGATTAGATGCAGGAGGTGCAAGCTGAGGTAAAAGGGAAGGAAGGTGTGCTTCTACCTCACTAGGTGTGGCTTAGCCAGGTGTGAGGTAACCAGGTGTGGGGTAACCAGGTGTGGGGTAACCAGGTGTGGGGTAACCAGGTGTGAGGTAACCAGGTGTGGGGTAACCAGGTGTGGGGTAACCAGGTGTGAGGTAACCAGGTGTGGGGTAACCAGGTGTGAGGTAACCAGGTGTGGGGTAACCAGGTGTGGGGTAACCAGGTGTGGGGTAACCAGGTGTGAGGTAACCAGGTGTGGGGTAACCAGGTGTGGGGTAACCAGGTTTGAGGTAACCAGGTGTGAGGTAACCAGGTTTGAGGTGACCAGGTGTGGGGTAACAAGGTGTGAGGTAACCAGGTGTGGGGTAACCAGGTGTGATGTGTGTGTGTGTGCATTTGCCTATTACAGCCTGCTGATGTTAATCCCAGGCTCAAGCTGTTAAAAGTCCTTTAGAGAAATGCCACCTTTCAGACGACTCAGTGAGCGGCGCACTGACACCCTGAGTGTGTGTTTTGTTTCACGGTGAGGGGAACTACCACCGCTGTTGAAATAGATACCTACACAAGACCTGACAAAGCTTCCACATCTGTTGATTTAGCCATCAGAGTGCTGTTATTAGTAGATAGATATCTCAGAGGAGTCCTAAGGATTTGTCAGACTTAAAGGCTAAAGATAGAAGAAAGAGCTTCTGATGGTTAGAACAGGAAGCCTATTGGTTAGAGCAGGTAGCCTATTGGTTAGAGCAGGTAGACTATTGGTTAGAGCAGGTAGCCTATTGGTTAGAGCAGGTAGACTATTGGTTAGAGCAGGAAGCCTATTGGTTAGAGCAGGTAGCCTATTGGTTAGAGCAGGTAGCCTAGCCTATTGGTTAGAGCAGGTAGCCTATTGGTTAGAGCAGGTAGCCTATTGGTTAGAGCAGGTAGCCTATTGGTTAGAATAGGTAGCCTATTGGTTAGAGCAGGTAGCCTATTGGTTAGAGCAGGTAGCCTATTGGTTAGAGCAGGTAGCCTATTGGTTAGAGCAGGTAGCCTATTGGTTAGAGCAGGTAGCCTATTGGTTAGAATGGGTAGCCTATTGGTTAGAGCAGGTAGCCTATTGGTTAGAGCAGGTAGCCTATTGGTTAGAGCAGGTAGCCTATTGGTTAGAGCAGGTAGCATATTGGTTAGAGCAGGTAGCCTATTGGTTAGAGCAGGTAGACTATTGGTTAGAGCAGGTAGCCTATTGGTTAGAGCAGGTAGCCTATTGGTTAGAGCAGGTAGACTATTGGTTAGAGCAGGTAGCCTATTGGTTAGAACGGGTAGCCTATTGGTTAGAGCAGGTAGCCTATTGGTTAGAGCAGGTAGCCTATTGGTTAGAGCAGGTAGCCTATTGGTTAGAGCAGGTAGCCTATTGGTTAGAGCAGGTAGCCTATTGGTTAGAGCAGGTAGACTATTGGTTAGAGCAGGTAGCCTATTGGTTAGAGCAGGTAGCCTATTGGTTAGAGCAGGTAGCCTATTGGTTAGAGTAGGTAGACTATTGGTTAGAGCGTTGGGCCAGTAACCAAAGGTTTTGCTGGATTGAATCCCAGAGTTGACAAGCTCAAAATCTGTCTTTCTGCCCCTGAACAAGGCAGTTTAACCCCACTGTTCCCTGGTAGGCCGTCATTGTAAATAATAATTTGTTCAGAACTGACTTGACGAGTTAAATAAAGGTTAAATGTCAAATGTAAAAAATAAAAAAAAGAATGGACTTATTATTTAGTTTTATTTGTGTTATTGTCTAAGACAGAACAGAATATTCTAAAAAAGGATGTTGACTCTGGATTGAACCACCATCACATAACGGAGTAATACAGCGATAAGGAGGAACTCAGGGAGCACAGTAGCCTGAGGGGACAAAGGGGACAGAGACAGAACTCAGGGAGCACAGTAGCCTGAGGGGACAGAGACAGAACTCAGGGAGCACAGTAGCCTGAGGGGACAGAGACAGAACTCAGGGAGCACAGTAGCCTGAGGGGACAGAGACAGAACTGAGGGGCAGAGACAGAACAGGGAGACAGAACTCAGGGAGCACAGTAGCCTGAGGGGACAGAGACAGAACTCAGGGAGCACAGTAGCCTGAGGGGACAGAGACAGAACTCAGGGAGCACAGTAGCCTGAGGGGACAGAGACAGAACTCAGGGAGCACAGTAGCCTGAGGGGACAGAGACAGAACTCAGGGAGCACAGTAGCCTGAGGGGACAGAGACAGAACTCAGGGAGCACAGTAGCCTGAGGGGACAGAGACAGAACTCAGGGAGCACAGTAGCCTGAGGGGACAGAGACAGAACTCAGCACAGTAGGAGGAGCACAGTAGCCTGAGGGGACAGAGACAGAACTCAGGGAGCACAGTAGCCTGAGGGGACAGAGACAGAACTCAGGGAGCACAGTAGCCTGAGGGGACAGAGACAGAACTCAGGGAGCACAGTAGCCTGAGGGGACAGAGACAGAACTCAGGGAGCACAGTAGCCTGAGGGGGGACAGAACAGAACTCAGGGGGAGCAGAACAGTAGTAGCCTGAGGGGACAGAGACAGAACTCAGGGAGCACAGTAGCCTGAGGGGACAGAGACAGAACTCAGGGAGCACAGTAGCCTGAGGGGACAGAGACAGAACTCAGGGAGCACAGTAGCCTGAGGGGACAGAGACAGAACTCAGGGAGCACAGTAGCCTGAGGGAGCATTACACACACAGAGTCCGAGGGAACAACAAAACAAGGCCTTTGTGCTCTGCTCCTGCTGGGTACCCAGAATGCAGTAATACCAGACAGGGTGAGGGGTCTGCCCTTTACTGACCAGGACCTAAACCTTCAAAATCTGACAGTGGACACAAAGTATGTGAAGATGGCAGGGGGGTCTGGACAGCCCCCCCAGGTACATGTCCTGAATTGAATTGAATTTTTGGCTACTCTTGGCATCTAGTTATGAGGTTAGGAGATTGGGAACCTGTTAGGGCTAAAGCCAACGTCAGGAAGTTGCTGGCCAGTAGTAAATTCAACTTTATTTGTCACATGCTTCGAATACAACAAGTGTGGACTTTACCGTGAAATGTTTACTTACAATTAATTAACCAACAGTGCAGTTCAAGAAGAATAAAATATTTACCAAGTCTCTATCCAACTCCCTCTCTCACTCTCTCTCTCTCTCTCTGTCTCTCTCTCTTGCTCTCTCTTGCTCTGTCTCTCTCTCTCTCTCTCTCTCTCTCTCTCTCTCTCTCTGTCTCTCTGTCTCTCTCTCTGTCTGTCTCCTGCTTTCTCTCTCCCTCTCCGTCAAACTCTTTGTGATCTGTCTCGTGTGATGTTAGTAGAGAGCTCCAGTAGGGAGCAAAAAGTAGTAAAAAGTAATCTGTCTAATTCTAATTACCGAGGTCAAAGTTCAGTAACAGAAAAACAGTGGTACCATTTGTAACAGTGAGAGTAAAAGCAATGGTAATATCTGTAACAGTTGAACTATTCCTCTTCACACAGTAACACCTCCTCTTACCCCTCTTACCGGTTCTCTTGCAACACCCAGGGTCGCCAACAGTGAGTCGTCTCGGCTTAGGTTTGGGTTGAATAACCATCCTAGTGGAACATCAGCGACAGATGCCCCAAGCACTGTTGGCTCCAAGCGCACAGAAGACTGATAGCATTGTGTCTTTATTTATTGATTATTGATCAGGTTAGATATTCCTGTTGCGGTTCAGCCCATTCTGCTGTTTGAGAGTCACAACCTGCCATTGTGAAGATACGGAGGAGATTTAATATTAACAAAAAGTTAAACCCTTTTGAAGGAGTGATACAAATGTGGAATTTGATAAGACCTGTACAAAAGAGCTTTTCAAGAAATCTATTTGACATTTCTGTTGGAGACTTGGAATGAATGGATATTGGCCTGTCAGGGATTACTGGGATGCGTAGGTCACATAGCATTACACGAGCGACCACAAATGTCAGAACTTTTGAATGTTAAATGAAAAACTCCATGACCAGGATTAAAACACACAGTAACAACTCATACACACTGTGTTGGTTAAGTAGAGGAGAGTAACAACTCATACACACTGTGTTGGTTAAGTAGAGGAGAGTAACAACTCATACACACTGTTTTGGTTAAGTAGAGAGGAGAGTAACAGCTCATACACAATATGTTGGTTAAGCAGAGGAGAGTAACAACTCATACACAATATGTTGGTTAAGTAGAGAGGAGAGTAACAGCTCATACACAATATGTTGGTTAAGTAGAGGAGAGTAACAGCTCATACACACTGTGTTGGTTAAGCAGAGGAGAGTAACAACTCATACACAATATGTTGGTTAAGTAGAGGAGAGTAACAGCTCATACACACTGTTTTGGTTAAGTAGAGAGGAGAGTAACAGCTTATACACAATATGTTGGTTAAGCAGAGGAGAGTAACAACTCATACACAATATGTTGGTTAAGTAGAGGAGAGTAACAACTCATACACAATATGTTGGTTAAGTAGAGGAGAGTAACAGCTCATACACACTGTGTTGGTTAAGTAGAGGAGAGTAACAGCTCATACACAATATGTTGGTTAAGTAGAGGAGAGTAACAGCTTATACACAATATGTTGGTTAACCAGAGGAGAGTAACAGCTCATACACAATATGTTGGTTAAGTAGAGGAGAGTAACAGCTCATACACAATATGTTGGTTAAGTAGAGGAGAGTAACAGCTCATACACAATATGTTGGTTAAGTAGAGGAGAGTAACAGCTTATACACAATATGTTGGTTAACCAGAGGAGAGTAACAGCTCATACACAATATGTTGGTTAAGCAGAGGAGAGTAACAGCTCATACACACTGTTTTGGTTAAGTAGAGGAGAGTAACAGCTCATACACACTGTGTTGGTTAAGTAGAGGAGAATAACAGCTCATACACACTGTTTTGGTTAAGTAGAGGGGAGTAACAGCTCATACACAATATGTTGGTTAAGTAGAGGAGAGTAACAGCTTATACACAATATGTTGGTTAAGCAGAGGAGAATAAGATACCGACAGACAGACAGACAGACAGACAGACAGACAGACAGACAGACAGACAGACAGACAGACAGACAGACAGACAGACAGACAGAGCTAGGCCCAGGTTAATTTGATCTAACGTCAGCATGGGAGAGTATCCATGTAAACCCTTCATAGGTGTCTCTCACATGCCTGTGAGTTATTCCCCACCTCCTACAGAGCTCAGGGGGATCCCACAATTAAGCAGCAGCAGCCCGCGGAAACAGGATGTTCTGAGAGACCGTGTGTTTGAATTGGGAGTAAAAAAAGACAAGACAAGTGTAAGTAAGTGCTCCCCCACTTACTTATGGCACGGTTTGTGAGGGGTTGAATGTTGGTTTGATTATCCATTAAACCCATTAAGTCCAACCCTGTGAAGTGATTGGGTTTAGAATTTCATAACAATGGTGTGTGTCTGTGTGTGTGTGTGTGTGTCTGTGTGTCTGTGTGTGTGTGTGTGTGAGAGAAGGTGACTCAGAGAGAGGGGGGAGCAGGCGGGCAGGCTGGCCCGTGGTGCATGCTGAGGATGTCAAGCCTGAGAACCAGACTGGACGGATTAACCACCACCTCACAAGACATCCGTGGGCCAACACAAACCCACAGGGGGGAGGGAGGCGGACTGGACTGGCACTCCTCAGACCACTGGTAGGATTCTATCAGGAAGGGGGGGCGTCGGACTGGACTGGCACTCCTCAGACCACAGGAGGGGTTCTATCAGGAAGGGGGGGTATTTTGGAATGTCTGTTTGACAGACAGGTGTGTGAAGGTGAATGTATGGAGGAGGGTGTAATCAGTGACTGGGAAATAACAATGGAAGAGGAGAAAAAAAACAGTACAGAGTACATCTAACCCTGATCTACCTGATGCCTATATCACCAGTACAGAGTACATCTAACCATGATCTACCTGATGCCTATATCAACAGTACAGAGTACATCTGACCCTGATCTACCTGATGTCTATATCAACAGTACAGAGTACATCTAACCCTGATCTACCTGATGCCTATATCAACAGTACAGAGTACATCTAACCCTGATCTACCTGATGCCTATATCAACAGTACAGAGTACATCTAACCCTGATCTACCTGATGCCTATATCAACAGTACAGAGTACATCTGACCCTGATCTACCTGATGCCTATATCAACAGTACAGAGTACATCTAACCCTGATCTACCTGATGCCTATATCAACAGTACAGAGTACATCTAACCCTGATCTACCTGATGCCTATATCAACAGTACAGAGTACATCTAACCCTGATCTACCTGATGCCTATATCAACAGTACAGAGTACATCTAACCCTGATCTACCTGATGCCTATATCAACAGTACAGAGTACATCTAACCCTGATCTACCTGATGCCTATATCAACAGTACAGAGTACATCTAACCCTGATCTACCTGATGCCTATATCAACAGTACAGAGTACATCTAACCCTGATCTACCTGATGCCTATATCAACAGTACAGAGTACATCTGACCCTGATCTACCTGATGCCTATATCAACAGTACAGAGTACATCTAACCCTGATCTACCTGATGCCTATATCAACAGTACAGAGTACATCTAACCCTGATCTACCTGATGCCTATATCAACAGTACAGAGTACATCTAACCCTGATCTACCTTATACCTATATCAATACATCATTAACAAAAAATGCCATCCAGTATCCTCTGATAATAGTGGACACACACTGTAGCTTATCACACCTGAGCACCATCAAATGACAAATTACAGAGTGCTTTACACCTGAGCACCATCAAAGGACAAATTACAGAGTGCTTTACACCTGAGCACTATCAAATGACAAATTACAGAGTGCTTTACACCTGAGCACCATCAAATGACAAATTACAGAGTGCTTTACACCTGAGCACCATCAAACGACAAATTACAGAGTGCTTTACACCTGAGCACCATCAAACGACAAATTACAGAGTGCTTTACACCTGAGCACTATCAAATGACAAATTACAGAGTGCTTTACACCTGAGCCCCATCAAATGACAAATTACAGAGTGCTTTACACCTGAGCACTATCAAATGACAAATTACAGAGTGCTTTACACCTGAGCCCCATCAAATGACAAATTACAGAGTGCTTTACACCTGAGCACCATCAAATGACAAATTACAGAGTGCTTTACACCTGAGCACTATCAAATGACAAATTACAGAGTGCTTTACACCTGAGCACCATCAAATGACAAATTACAGAGTGCTTTACACCTGAGCACTATCAAATGACAAATTACAGAGTGCTTTACACCTGAGCACCATCAAATGACAAATTACAGAGTGCTTTACACCTGAGCACCATCAAATGACAAATTACAGAGTGCTTTACACCTGAGCACTATCAAATGACAAATTACAGAGTGCTTTACACCTGAGCACCATCAAAGGACAAATTACAGAGTGCTTTACACCTGAGCACTATCAAATGACAAATTACAGAGTGCTTTACACCTGAGCACTATCAAACAACAAATAACAGAGTGCTTTACACCTGAGCACTATCAAACGACAAATAAAAGAGTGCTTTACACCTGAGCACTATCAAATGACAAATTACAGAGTGCTTTACACCTGAGCACTATCAAACAACAAATTACAGAGTGCTTTACACCTGAGCACCATCAAACGACAAATTACAGAGTGCTTTACACCTGAGCACCATCAAACGACAAATAACAGAGTGCTTTACACCTGAGCA
The DNA here is from genome assembly GCF_023373465.1 of Oncorhynchus keta. Classification (NCBI taxonomy): domain Eukaryota; kingdom Metazoa; phylum Chordata; class Actinopteri; order Salmoniformes; family Salmonidae; genus Oncorhynchus; species Oncorhynchus keta. The sequence goes on along the minus strand of NC_068454.1, from coordinate 7,088,790 downwards.
CTATCAAACGACAAATAACAGAGTGCTTTACACCTGAGCACTATCAAACGACAAATTACAGAGTGCTTTACACCTGAGCACCATCAAACGACAAATTACAGAGTGCTTTACACCTGAGCGCTATCAAATGACAAATTACAGAGTGCTTTACACCTGAGCACCATCAAAGGACAAATTACAGAGTGCTTTACACCTGAGCACTATCAAATGACAAATTACAGAGTGCTTTACACCTGAGCACCATCAAATGACAAATTACAGAGTGCTTTACACCTGAGCACCATCAAACGACAAATTACAGAGTGCTTTACACCTGAGCACCATCAAACGACAAATTACAGAGTGCTTTACACCTGAGCACCATCAAATGACAAATTACAGAGTGCTTTACACCTGAGCACTATCAAACGACAAATTACAGAGTGCTTTACACCTGAGCACCACCAAACGACAAATTACAGAGTGCTTTACACCTGAGCACCATCAAATGACAAATTACAGAGTGCTTTACACCTGAGCACCATCAAATGACAAATTACAGAGTGCTTTACACCTGAGCACTATCAAACGACAAATTACAGAGTGCTTTACACCTGAGCACCACCAAACGACAAATTACAGAGTGCTTTACACCTGAGCACTATCAAATGACAAATTACAGAGTGCTTTACACCTGAGCACCATCAAACGACAAATTACAGAGTGCTTTACACCTGAGCACCACCAAACGACAAATTACAGAGTGCTTTACACCTGAGCACTATCAAACGACAAATAACAGAGTGCTTTACACCTGAGCACCATCAAACGACAAATTACAGAGTGCTTTACACCTGAGCACTATCAAATGACAAATTACAGAGTGCTTTACACCTGAGCACCATCAAACGACAAATTACAGAGTGCTTTATACCTGAGCACTATCAAACGACAAATAACAGAGTGCTTTACACCTGAGCACCATCAAACGACAAATTACAGAGTGCTTTACACCTGAGCACTATCAAATGACAAATTACAGAGTGCTTTACACCTGAGCACTATCAAACAACAAATTACAGAGTGCTTTACACCTGAGCACCATCAAACGACAAATAACAGAGTGCTTTACACCTGAGCACTATCAAACGACAAATAACAGAGTGCTTTACACCTGAGCACTATCAAACGACAAATTACAGAGTGCTTTACACCTGAGCACTATCAAACGACAAATTACAGAGTGCTTTACACCTGAGCACCATCAAACGACAAATTACAGAGTGCTTTACACCTGAGCGCTATCAAATGACAAATTACAGAGTGCTTTACACCTGAGCACCATCAAAGGACAAATTACAGAGTGCTTTACACCTGAGCACTATCAAATGACAAATTACAGAGTGCTTTACACCTGAGCACCATCAAATGACAAATTACAGAGTGCTTTACACCTGAGCACCATCAAACGACAAATTACAGAGTGCTTTACACCTGAGCACCATCAAACGACAAATTACAGAGTGCTTTACACCTGAGCACCATCAAATGACAAATTACAGAGTGCTTTACACCTGAGCACTATCAAACGACAAATTACAGAGTGCTTTACACCTGAGCACCACCAAACGACAAATTACAGAGTGCTTTACACCTGAGCACCATCAAATGACAAATTACAGAGTGCTTTACACCTGAGCACCATCAAATGACAAATTACAGAGTGCTTTACACCTGAGCACTATCAAACGACAAATTACAGAGTGCTTTACACCTGAGCACCACCAAACGACAAATTACAGAGTGCTTTACACCTGAGCACTATCAAATGACAAATTACAGAGTGCTTTACACCTGAGCACCATCAAACGACAAATTACAGAGTGCTTTACACCTGAGCACCACCAAACGACAAATTACAGAGTGCTTTACACCTGAGCACTATCAAACAACAAATAACACAGTGCTTTACACCTGAGCACCATCAAACGACAAATTACAGAGTGCTTTACACCTGAGCACTATCAAATGACAAATTACAGAGTGCTTTACACCTGAGCACCATCAAACGACAAATTACAGAGTGCTTTATACCTGAGCACTATCAAACGACAAATAACAGAGTGCTTTACACCTGAGCACCATCAAACGACAAATTACAGAGTGCTTTACACCTGAGCACTATCAAATGACAAATTACAGAGTGCTTTACACCTGAGCACCATCAAACGACAAATTACAGAGTGCTTTACACCTGAGCACCATCAAACGACAAATTACAGAGTGCTTTACACCTGAACACCATCAAACGACAAATTACAGAGTGCTTTACACCTTTCTCAGTGTGAGAAAGAACAGGGGAGAGAAGGGAACAGAGAACAGAGCAGAGAAAAGAAGAGAGAAGAACAAGATGTTTATGACCACACAGCTTCCATCTCTTAATGGAGAAATGGAATGGTGGTGACTCTCTTCGGGCCTCATATATACTCTCTGTCTGTTACCATAGTGACACAACAGTCTAGCTCTAACAACAGAGCCACAGAGAAGAAACAAACAAACTGCCATATTGTTGGAAAAATGTTAATCAGTGAAGAGGTACAGGAAGAGTTTTCATCAGTGAAGAGGTACAGGAAGAGTTTTCATCAGTGAAGAGGTACAAGAAGAGTTTTCATCAGTGAAGAGGTACAGGAAGAGTTTTCATCAGTGAAGAGGTACAGGAAGAGTTTTCATCAGTGAAGAGGTACAGGAAGAGTTTTCATCAGTGAAGAGTTACAAGAAGAGTTTTCATCAGTGAAGAGGTACAGGAAGAGTTTTCATCAGTGAAGAGGTACAGGAAGAGTTTTCAGCTGTGAAGAGTTACAAGAAGAGTTTTCATCAGTGAAGAGGTACAGGAAGAGTTTTCATCAGTGAAGAGGTACAGGAAGAGTTTTCATCAGTGAAGAGGTACAGGAAGAGTTTTCATCAGTGAAGAGGTACAAGAAGAGTTTCAGCAGTGAAGAGGTACAAGAAGAGTTTTCATCAGTGAAGAGGTACAAGAAGAGTTTCAGCAGTGAAGAGGTACAAGAAGAGTTTTCATCAGTGAAGAGGTACAGGAAGAGTTTTCATCAGTGAAAAGGTACAAGAAGAGTTTTCATCAGTGAAGAGGTACAGGAAGAGTTTTCATCAGTGAAGAGGTACAAGAAGAGTTTTCATCAGTGAAGAGGTACAGGAAGAGTTTTCATCAGTGAAGAGGTACAGGAAGAGTTTTCATCAGTGAAGAGGTACAGGAAGAGTTTCAGCAGTGAAGAGGTACAAGAAGAGTTTTCATCAGTGAAGAGGTACAAGAAGAGTTTTCAGTAGTGAAGAGGTACAGGAAGAGTTTTCAGCAGTGAAGAGGTACAAAAATAGTTTTCAGCAGTGAAGAGGTACAAGAAGAGTTTTCAGCAGTGAAGAGGTACAGGAAGAGTTTTCATCAGTGAAGAGGTACAGGAAGAGTTTCAGCAGTGAAGAGGTACAAGAAGAGTTTTCAGCAGTGAAGAGGTACAAGAAGAGTTTTCAGCTGTGAAGAGGTACAAGAATAGTTTTCATCAGTGAAGAGGTACAAGAAGAGTTTTCAGCAGTGAAGAGGTACAGGAAGAGTTTCAGCAGTGAAGAGGTACAGGAAGAGTTTTCAGCTGTGAAGAGGTACAGGAAGAGTTTCAGTAGTGAAGAGGTACAGGAAGAGTTTTCATCAGTGAAGAGGTACAGGAAGAGTTTCAGCAGTGAAGAGGTACAAGAAGAGTTTTCAGCTGTGAAGTGGTACAGGAAGAGTTTCAGTAGTGAAGAGGAACAGGAAGAGTTTTCAGCTGTGAAGTGCTAGTGACAGAACCTCTATCTCCCCCAAGAACAAACCAAACACACTGTTTGCTTCTTCCAGGATTACATAGGTGTCCTATTGAACAATGTTGCTGGTGGTTACCTTCTGCAGCACACCTATCCCTCTGTGTGTGTGTGTGTGTGTGTGTGTGTGTGTGTGTGTGTGTGTGTGTGTGTGTGTGTGTGTGTGTGTGTGTGTGTGTGTGTGTGTGTGTGTGTGTGTGTGTGTGTGTGTGTGTGTGTGTGTGTGTGTGTGCGTGTGTGTGTGTATGTGTGTGTGTGTGTGTGTGTGTGTGTGTGTGTGTGTGTGTGTGTGTGTGTGTGTGTGTGTGTGTGTACGTGTGTGTACGTGTGTGTACGCGTGTGTGTGTGTGTGTGTGTGTGTGTGTGTGTGTGTGTGTGTGTGTGTACGTGTGTGTGTCTGTGTCTGTGTCTGTGTCTGTGTCTGTGTCTGTGTCTGTGTCTGTGTGTGTGTGTGTGTGTGTGTGTGTGTGTGTGTGTGTGTGTGTGTGTGTGTGTGTGTGTGTGTGTGTGTGTGTGTGTGTGTGTGTGTGTGTGTGTGTGTGTGTGTGTGTAAAGGCCTGTTTATTTACTTGTGGGGACCATGTGACCTGAGTGCATTAGCGGTCTCAGGAAGTCCTCTGAAGCTAAACAGAAGTCTGAAGCCTTCGTCTACCACCCTCAGGGACAGATAAAAACCTGTGTAGATCTAAGCCCTTCAATCGCAATATCTACTAAGCTAACATATGGAATTTTTTAAGATGGTCATAACATTTTTCATTCAGCCATTTGATTTTGAACTTATATAAAAAATAAATCCTGTAGAAACATTGACTAACACATTCATTAATGACTATATCCCATAGAGACATTGACTAACACATTCATTAATGACTATATCCCATAGAGACATTGACTAACACATTCATTATTAATGACTATATCCCATAGAGTCATTGACTAACACATTCATTAATGACTATATCCCATAGAAACACTGACTAACACATTCATTAATGACTATATCCCATAGAAACATTGACTAACACATTCATTAATGACTATATCCCATAGAGACATTGACTAACACATTCATTAATGACTATATCCCATAGAAACATTGACTAACACATTCATAATGACTATATCCCATAGACACATTGACTAACACATTCATTAATGACTATATCCCATAGAAACATTGACTAACACATTCATAATGACTATATCCCATAGAGACACTGACTAACACATCCATTAATGACTATATGACTAACACATTCATAATGACTATACATTGACTAACACATTCATTAATGACTATATCCCATAGAAACATTGACTAACACATTCATTAATGACTATATCCCATAGAAACATTGACTAACACATTCATTAATGACTATATCCCATAGAAACACTGACTAACACATTCATTAATGACTATATCCCATAGAGACACTGACTAACACATTCATTAATGACTATATCCCATAGAGACATTGACTAACACATTCATTAATGACTATATCCCATAGAAACATTGACTAACACATCCATTAATGACTATATCCCATAGAAACATTGACTAACACATTCATTAATGACTATATCCCATAGAGACACTGACTAACACATTCATAATGACTATATCCCATAGAAACATTGACTAACACATTCATTAATGACTATATCCCATAGAGACATTGACTAACACATTCATTAATGACTATATCCCATAGACACATTGACTAACACATTCATAAACGGCAAAACCGACAGTCAACAATTTTTTTTAAATGTTATATTATCTTTATTTAACCAGGCAAGTCAGTTTAGAACAAATTCTTATTTTCAATGACAGCCTAGGAACAGTGGGTTAACTGCCTGTTCAGGGGCAGAACGACAGATTTGTACCTTGTCAGCTCTGGGATTTGAACTCGCAACCTTCCGGTTACTAGTCCAACGCTCCAACCACTATATCCAGGAGATACAATACTGTTCAAAAGTGTGGGGTCACATAGAAAATTCCTTGTTTTTGAAAGAAAAGCTCATTTTTTTCTCCATTGAAATAACATCAAATTGATCAGAAATACAGTGTAGACATTGTTAATGTTGTAAATGTATATTGTAGCTGGAAACGGCTGAGTTTAAAATGGAATATCTACATAGGTGTACAGAGGCCCATTATCAGCTACCATCACTCCTGTGTTCCAGTGGCACGTTGTGTTAGCTAATCTAATTTTATAATTTTAAAAATTTTAAATTGATCATCAGAAAACCATTTTGCAATTATGTTAGCACAGCTGCAAACGTTGGACTGATTAAAGAAGCAATACAACTGGTCTTCTTTAGACTAGTTGTGTATCTGGAGCATCAGCATTTGTGGGTTCGATTACAAGCTCAAAATGGCCAGAAACAAAGAACTTTCTTCTGAAACTCATCAGTCTATTCTTGTTCTGAGAAAGTAAGGCTTTTCCAAGCGAGAGATTGCCAAGAAACCTGTACAACGCTGTGTACTCCTCCCTTCACAGAACAGCGCAAACTGGCTCTAACGTTGTGCACCAGGGCGTTCCACTCCTCTTTCTCTTCTGGTTAGAGTGTCTAGTTTGAGAAACAGACGCCTCACACGTCCTCAACTGGCAGCTTCATTAAATAGTACCCGCAAAACATCAGTGTCAACGTCAACAGCGAAGACGGTCGACTGCGGGATGCTGGCCTACTAGGCAGAGTTGCAAAGAAAAAAACATATTTCAGACTGGCCAATAAAAAGAAATGATGTGCAAAAGAACACAGACATGGGACAGAGGACCTCTGCCTGGAAAGCATCCCGGTGACAAGAATAAACCAGATGAGCTAAATACCTTCTATTGCTTCGAGACTAGTAACACTGAACTATGCATGAGAGCTCCAGCTGTTCTGGATGACTGTTTTATCACACTCTCCGTGGGTTCATTGAAATGCTTTGAAAGGCTGGTCATGGCTCACATCAACACCATTATCCTGGACACCCTCGCCCCAATAGATCCACAGATGAAACAATCTCTATTTCACTCCACACTGCCTTTTCCCACCTGGACAAAAGGAACACCTAAGTGAGAATGCTGTTCATTGAGTACAGCTCAGCGTTCAACACCATAGTGTCCTCCAAACTCATTTTTAAACTAAGGACCCTCAGACTAAAGACACTGCAACTGGATCTTGGACTATCTGATGGGCCATCCCCAGGTGGTGAGGGTAGGTGTCACATTGACCCTCAACACGGGGGCCCCTCCTTTACTCCCTGTTCACCCACAACTGTGCTGCCGTGCACAACTCTAACACCATCATTAAGTTTGCCCTGATCACCGATGACAATGAGACAGCCTATTGGGAGGAGGTCAGAGACCTGGCAGTGTGGTGCCAGAACAACAACCACTCCCTCAATGTGACATAGTAACTGTTCACAGACTACAGGAAACGGAGGACCGAGCACGACCCTATAAACATCGACCGGACTGTAGTTGAGCAGTTCGAGAGCTTCAAGATCCTCAGTGTCCACACCACTAAGGAACAAGCAGGGTACTAACACACCAACACAGTCATGAAGAGGGCACGACATCACCTCTTCCCCCCCCAGGAGGCTAAAAAGATTTGGAATGGGCCCTCAGATACTCAAAAAGTCCTACAGCTGCACCATCGAGAGCATCCTGACCGGCTGCATCACTGCCCGGAATGGCAACTGCTCAGACCTCAAGTCACTACAGAGGGTAGTACGTACGGCCCAGTACATCACTGGGGCTGAGCTCCCTGCTATCCAGGGCCTCTATACCAGGCGGTGTACCACCCAAGGCATACGCTGTTATCTTTGCTACAGCACGGCAAACGGTACCGATGAACCAAGTCTGAAACCAACAGGTCCCTGAACAGCTTCTACCCCCAAGCAATAAGACTGCTAAATAGTTAGTTAAATAGTTAAATAGTTAACCAACCACCAGGACTATCTGCATTATTCTTTTATCTCGTCACATACGCTGCTGTTACTGTTTATTGTCGATCTTGTGTCCTAATCACTTTATCCCAACCTATATGTACATATCTACCTCAATTACCTCGTACCCCTGCACATTGACTAAGTACTGGTACCCCGTGTGTACAATGCATGTATAAAACATTAAGAACACCGTCTTAATATTGAGTTGCACCCCCTTTTGCCCTCAGAACAGACTCCATTGGTCAGGGCATGGACTCTACAAGGTGTTGAAAGGTGTTCCACAGGGATGCTGTGCCCATGTTGACTCTACAAGGTGTCTAAAGCGTTCCACAGGGATGCTGTGCCCATGTTGACTCTACAAGGTGTTGAAAAGGTTCCACAGGGATGCTGTGCCCATGTTGACTCTACATGGTGTCTAAAGCGTTCCACAGGGATGCTGTGCCCATGTTGACTCTACAAGGTGTTGAAAGCGTTCCACAGGGATGCTGTGCCCATGTTGACTCTACAAGGTGTTGAAAGCGTTCCACAGGGATGCTGTGCCCATGTTGACTCTACAAGGTGTTGAAAGCGTTCCACAGGGATGCTGTGCCCATGTTGACTCTACAAGGTGTTGAAAGGTGTTCCACAGAGATGCTGTGCCCATGTTGACTCTACAAGGTGTTGAAAGCGTTCCACAGGGATGCTGTGCCCATGTTGACTCTACAAGGTGTTGAAAGCGTTCCACAGGGATGCTGTGCCCATGTTGACTCTAATGATTCCCACAATTGTGTCACATTGGCTGGATGTCCTTTACGTGGTTGACCATACTTGATACACATGGGAAACTGCTGAGCTTGAAAAACCCAGTAGCGTTGCAGTTCTTGACACAAACCGGTGTGCCTGACACCTACTACCCCGTTCAAAGGCACTTAAATCTTTTGTCTTGCACCATTCACCCTCTGAATGACACACAAACACAATCCATGTCTCCTTTTGTCTCGAGGCTTAGAAATCATTCTTTCTTAACCTGTCACCTCTCTTTCCTGACTGAAGGGGAAGTGATGTCATAGCTTTCACCTGGACTCACTTGGTCAGTCTATGTCTTTTGTGTTCGTATTCTCAGCATACAGCCACGTTATCGTTACTCATTGTGTTCCTCATGTCATTATTATAAAAATGTTTCTGTTATTTCACTTATTTTCTCTCTGCATTGTTGGCGAGGACCCACAAAACACAAAGCATTTCACTGTTAGTCTACACCTGTTTTATTTACAAAGCATGTGACAAATAAAATGTGATTTGACACTAACACACAGTCACACACTGATACTCGGCCCAGCTGCAATACACACTCACACACAGCTGTCACCTGCAACAGACACACACACAGCTCAAACTGAGAAAGAAACAAGCAGATATGTTGGCCCTTGTTAACACAGGTGTGCATGCACATTTTGTGTGTGTGTGTGTGTGTGTGTGTGTGTGTGTGTGTGTGTGTGTGTGTGTGTGTGTGTGTGTGTGTGTGTGTGTGTGTGTGTGTGTGTGTGTGTGTGTGTGTGTGTGTGTGTGTGTGTGTGTGTGTGTGTGTGTGTGAGAGACAGAGAGAGAGACAGAGAGAGAGAGAGAGAGAGAGACAGAGAGAGAGAGAGAGAGAGAGAGAGAGAGAGAGAGAGAGAGAGAGAGAGAGAGAGAGAGAGAGAGAGAGAGCGAGAGAGCGAGAGAGAGAGAGAGAGAGAGAGAGAGAGAGAGAGAGAGAGAAAGACAGAGACAAAGAGAAAGAGAGACAGAGAGAGAGAGACAGAGACAGAGAGAGTGATGACCTGAGTGAATTTGTGGCCAGGGGGAACGGGTGAGTAGGTGTGTGTGTGTTGTGGAGAGGTGGGAATGAGAAAGACCAGAGGTCATGATAACATCAGGTTCACAGGACTGAAGAGCCTGGGAGAATCTCCCAGTATCTCTGCCTGATAGTACTGAGATCAGGACTGACCAGAGGATCGATAGAGAGAAAACACAGAAATGGCTAAAAGTGTGTGTGTGTGTGTGTGTGTGTGTGTGTGCGTGCTCGTGTGTGTTGTAAATATGGGACTGCACCTGGTTTAATACGTCATTCATCATAACATATGAGTGCAGCTGTTATATTGTTTATCACAACAATATAAAAGATAACAGTTTTTTTAATCACTTTAATAATTAAATTCCTTTTACAGTCCTATTGAATTGACCTGCTGTGAACTCATATAACCGCAATGGAAGTATTGAAATAAGTGAACTCGACTGTTCCACAGCATTGTGATTGTGACATCACAATGGACAAAATATGCTGTCTCACTGTTGTGTTTCGATGGTTATTCAATTTGTAGCTTATCTTTATGGATGTGTATTTACACTGTGGACAAGAAGCCAGCTGTCCGTCAATTCAGAATTGTTTTCAACCCGAAAAATGTTTATATGAAAAACTAAACATGGCATAAATAACGTCAATTTCACTGTTTCTATTCTTTAGACGAAAAAAAAAAAAAAATGCCAGGGAAAGAAATGAAAAAGTCTGTAAAATTATTTTGCGGAAATATAATTTTCTGTGCGTCAGAGAGGCCTGAGTTTACTCTGAAAGGGACTTTTTCTCTTCTGTATCACAGAAGACGTAACTAAAACCATTAGTTGAAGACACGAGCACAGCCACCAGGTCAATAATGATTAAGATGTTTTCTCTTTTGTCCTGTCAGTCCTCTTCTCCTCTCCCACACCTGTCAGTCCTCTTCTCCTCTCACACACCTGTCAGTCCTCGTCTCCTCTCACACACCTGTCAGTCCTCGTCTGCTCTCACACACCTGTCAGTCCTCTTCTCCTCTCACACACCTGTCAGTCCTCGTCTGCTCTCACACACCTGTCAGTCCTCGCCTCCTCTCACACACCTGTCAGTCCTCTTCTCCTCTCACACACCTGTCAGTCCTCTTCTCCTCTCACACACCTGTCAGTCCTCTTCTCCTCTCACACACCTGTCAGTCCTCGTCTCCTCTCCCACACCTGTCAGTCCTCGTCTCCTCTCACACACCTGTCAGTCCTCTTCTCCTCTCACACACCTGTCAGTCCTCCTTCTCCTCTCACACACCTGTCAGTCCTCTTCTCCTCTCACACACCTGTCAGTCCTCGTCTCCTCGCCCACACCTGTCAGTCCTCGTCTCCTCTCACACACCTGTCAGTCCTCTTCTCCTCTCACACACCTGTCAGTCCTCGTCTCCTCTCCCACACCTGTCAGTCCTCTTCTCCTCTCACACACCTGTCAGTCCTCTTCTCCTCTCACACACCTGTCAGTCCTCTTCTCCTCTCACACACCTGTCAGTCCTCGTCTCCTCTCCCACACCTGTCAGTCCTCGTCTCCTCTCCCACACCTGTCAGTCCTCGTCTCCTCTCACACACCTGTCAGTCCTCTTCTCCTCTCACACACCTGTCAGTCCTCTTCTCCTCTCACACACCTGTCAGTCCTCTCACACACCTGTCAGTCCTCGTCTCCTCTCACACACCTGTCAGTACTCGTCTCCTCTCCCACACCTGTCAGTACTCGTCTCCTCTCCCACACCTGTCAGTCCTCGTCTCCTCTCCCACACCTGTCAGTCCTCTTCTCCTCTCACACACCTGTCAGTCCTCTTCTCCTCTCACACACCTGTCAGTCCTCTTCTCCTCTCACACACCTGTCAGTCCTCGTCTCCTCTCCCACACCTGTCAGTCCTCGTCTCCTCTCACACACCTGTCAGTCCTCGTCTCCTCTCACACACCTGTCAGTCCTCTTCTCCTCTCACACACCTGTCAGTCCTCGTCTCCTCTCACACACCTGTCAGTCCTCTCACACACCTGTCAGTCCTCGTCTCCTCTCCCACACCTGTCAGTACTCGTCTCCTCTCCCACACCTGTCAGTACTCGTCTCCTCTCCCACACCTGTCAGTCCTCGTCTCCTCTCACACACCTGTCAGTCCTCTTCTCCTCTCACACACCTGTCAGTCCTCTTCTCCTCTCCCATACCTGTCAGTCCTCTTCTGCTCTCACACACCTGTCAGTCCTCTTCTCCTCTCACACACCTGTCAGTCCTCTTCTCCTCTCCCACACCTGTCAGTCCTCTTCTCCTCTCACACACCTGTCAGTCCTCTTCTCCTCTCCCACACCTGTCAGTCCTCTTCTCCTCTCCCACACCTGTCAGTCCTCTTCTCCTCTCCCACACCTGTCAGTCCTCTTCTCCTCTCCCACACCTGTCAGTCCTCTTCTCCTCTCACACACCTGTCAGTTAGTCATGTAAGTTAGCACAAGACCAATTTCACACGATAGCCCTCCGTGTTTAATCTTGCATGACAAATTAAAGCACAATAACACAATTAACGTGCAATAACAAGGGCCAGTATTTTCCCCGCCTCCTCTTTCCTCAGCAATTAAAGAGAACCAAAACATGTTGTTCTGACCCCCTCCCTCCCTCCTCCCTCCCTCCCTCCCTCCCTCCCTCCCTCCTCCCTCCCTCCCTCCCTCCCTCCCTCCCTCCCTCCCTCCCTCCCTCCCTCCCTCCCTCCGATGGTCACACATATACACCACCAACTGAGAGAGAAAGTAAACCTCTGCCTCCCCCTCTCTCTCCTTCCTTCACCCCTCGATCCCTCCCTAAGCCTTCACCCAGGCCTCACCCCTAAACTCCTCCCTAAGCCTTCACCCAGGCCTCACCCCTAAACTCCTCCCTATCGCCTTCACCCAGGCCTCACCCCTAAACTCCTCCCTAAGCCTTCACCCAGGCCTCACCCCTAAACTCCTCCCTAAGCCTTCACCCAGGCCTCACCCCTAAACTCCTCCCTAATCCTTCACCCAGGCCTCACCCCTAAACCCCTCCCTAAGCCTTCACCCAGGCCTCACCCCTAAACTCCTCCCTATAATCCTTCACCCAGGCCTCACCCCTAAACCCCTCCCTAAGCCTTCACAAAGAGGCCTCACCCCTCTACCCTCCCTCCACCCAGGACAGGCCTAAAGCTAAAGCGGTCATGTGTAACGTAGGGCAACAAGGCTAACAAAGGAGAGAGAGGGAGGAGGATGAGGGAAGAGGAGGGAGGAGGAGGAATGGGAAGGAGGAGGAATGGGGAGGAGGAGGAGGAGGTATAGGGAGGAGGAAGAAGAGAAGATAGATCTATTTAGAAAATAATAATGTAGAGAGGTATGGAGAGGAGCAGGAAGAGGAGGATATGGAGGGGGAAGAGGAAGAGTGAGACTGTGTTAGTCTGAGGGCTGATGAGCTCATGTCATCTATACTATGAGAGAACAGAGAAGAACAATAAAAGAGGGGCAGTTGGTCCGTAACGGTTCATTCCTCTGGTAAAGCCTGCCGACACCCCGGAGAGAGACATCATGATGGTGGGGGGGAAAGAGAGTGAAAGGGAAAAAGTGAGGGGGGGGATGGAAACCTTTGCAAAAGAGGATAAGAGAGGTGTACTTAGAAGGACTGAGATTTCCAAAGATAGTTACTGAGAATTTAGAGAGAGAGAGAGAGAGAGAGAGAGAGAGAGAGAGAGAGAGAGAGAGAGAGAGAGAGAGAGAGAGAGAGAGAGACAGAGAGAGAGAGAGAGAGAGAGAGAGAGCGAGAGACAGAGAGAGAGAGAGAGAGAGAGAGAGAGAGAGAGAGAGAGAGAGAGAGAGAGATATAGAGAGAGAGAGACAGAGAGAGAGAGAGAGAGAGAGAGAGAGAGAGAGAGAGAGAGACAGAGAGAGAAAGAGAGCCAGAGAGAGAGAGAGAGAGACAGAGAGAGAAAGAGAGAGAGAGAGAGAGAGAGAGAGAGAGAGAGAGAGATAGGGTACTGTCCTTAGCCCTGCGGAATTCTGTGTTTTTGTTACCCATGTTTAACCACCCTATCAGATAAGGGGCCGAGCTGACCCCCATTCAGGGGCGACGGGGCAGAAGTGATACCCTGGAACTCTGACTGAC